>NC_046660.1:34377734-34382542 GCF_010883055.1 Belonocnema kinseyi | reverse complement strand
ATAAATTATAATAGTGAGGAATCATTTATCTTCAGAAAAATACTGTTCATTTTTAAGAAAGTGCTTTTAACTTAATATTTTTTCATAATAACTTTAAAAATTATTAACTTCTTCAAACTTACTGGTTAACATTACTGAATAGTTTTTTTCGATGACTTCATGCAATGTTGGATCAATGTGAGTAATACAAAAAAATGGCATACTTGAAAACTGTTCCGCGGTATGCTGCCGCATAACGCCCGAGTGCGAGCGCGAGGACTCCCTCTACAACCGGCTCTGTAACTCAATGAATTTCAATTTGTCCATTTTCTTATTAGACATTTTTAATAGTAAAAAAGTCAAGCTTTCTTTTGAGACTATTTAAAAAAATCGTAGATGCCTAAATTGCGAAAAAGTTAAATAAACAATTGATTTATTGAAAAAATTATTTAAACAATTTTTTTTGTTATAAATAATAAAATAGGATGAAAGCGTGTAAAAAGCACTTTACAAAGCCCTCATAAAAATTTTAAATCGCATAATTATAAAGGAAGTTACAGGCGTTTGAAACTACCCCTGCAGGCATTGGGGTTGAAAATTCAACCCCCCCCCCCCTCACTTGGGGAGGGTTGGTAATCCAGGTCTATATGTTTGTGGATTAACTACTGTTGGGTAGGCGAACATATTCCCAGTATTTAGAGACAATCGAAAAACATGACTTTTTGAGTTGGGGCAGTTGAGGAATAATGCCCCATATGTACACA
This sequence comes from Belonocnema kinseyi, assembly GCF_010883055.1. NCBI lineage: Eukaryota > Metazoa > Arthropoda > Insecta > Hymenoptera > Cynipidae > Belonocnema > Belonocnema kinseyi. Next base: position 34,381,799 of record NC_046660.1, on the reverse strand, counting down.
ATTTTCTTTTACATAAAAAATCATATTCTGAAGATTTTGAAATTTGAGGCGTGTTCGGATTCTATTTCATTCATAAAAATCTCTTTTTTTTACCGAATCAACATTTAATCCACCAATAATACATAATCGTAATGAGCTGCGGCGATATAAGCAGGGTCAAATATTCTTGTTTTATAGACATCCAGAATTTCATGTAGTGGAAGGTAGAGGATCTCGGGAATTAGACAACACTGAGCTGGGCATTTTGAAGGCGATTAAATCTGAAACTATCACATCACAAGGTCAAAATTCTAATAATGAATATCACATTAGGGTGGTACTTTTTCTTGACTTTGGATTCTTGTTGATCTCACCCCCCTATTTTGTTTGAATGGCCAAAAAAATTCAACTCGTTGAAAATTTGCTAGGAAAGTAAACTGCTTGGTTGGAAATTAACTCATTTTTGGTAGAATTTGTTTGGTAATTCAACTATTTGAATTAGTGACCATTGTTTTGGCATAAATTTAATTGCTTTGTTACAAATTTATCTTTTTTTATTATAAATTTAATTATTTGGGTGAAAATGCAACGGTTTTTTGGTAGCATGTTGCTTTCTTTTTATATGGCCATTTGGTTGAAAATGCAATTTCTTAGCTTGAGAATTAAAATACTGGGTTAAATATTGATCTATTTTATCAAAATGTACATTCTTTTTTTAAACATTAAACTATACTGTTGACGTAATATATTTTTATTGAAAAGTCAACTGCTTTTTTTTTAATTCGCCCCTTAGATTGAAAATTCATCCATTATAGTAGAAAAGTCATTTTTCTTGTTTACAAACTAAATCTTCCTTAATTTAAAATTAACTCCTTTGCTTAAAATGCATCTGTTTTGCTTAAAATTTTATCTATCTGGTTGATAATGAAACTTTTTGGTTAAAAATGGTTTTAAAAACCCTTTTTTTGTTGAAGCTTCCATTATATTCTTAAACATGTAATTTATTTTAAATTGAAATCCTGGTAATGTAGAGCATTTAATATTAAACATAGTATAGTATTTACGTCAATTTTATTAAAAAGAATATATTTCTATATTATTTCCCCTTTTTGATAGTATTTAACTTTTCTACGACAATCTACACCATCGCAGGGTCTGGTCCTAATTTTTAATAATCAAGAAAAAGCAAAAAAAAATTATTTACAAAAAACTTTTTTCATAATGAATCAAATTTAGGACCAGGCCCACCTTTCTTAGTGGTTCTTATTCATTATTCAACATTTTTAACTCGATGTGGCGCTTTGTGTGAAAATAAGTTAGGAAGTAAAAAAAAGTGGCGCTATGGTAGGAATATTCTCACGTGATTCACTTGTCTCATGACCTTAATAGTTATTTTTAAGTTTATTTGGCACATAAGAACTTTAAACGTGGATGGATAATTTTTTTAAAACAACTTATCACCTAATTTAATATAGAATATAAATTATAAAAGTGATGTTATTTTGTTGACCAGAGTAATTAATTAATTAAATTATGATGTTAAAGTTTTGCTGATTACTAGTGACATAATTTTATGAAGAACACAAAAAAGTATGCCACGGGCCGAATTTGAACCGGGAACGCCCCTATTCACGAGTGAAGCATTAACTAATTACCCTGGTAGACAAACTAACATAATTACTTTAAAGTATTCAAGATCGTTGATCTTTTTCAGTCTAGAATTAGTCACGACAAATTCATAGGTACAAAGATGCCGACGTGCACAATCCTGTGGATATAGGAAAAGCAGAAAATTAAAATTTGACCTTTCTCAAATTATTAAAATATAGTGTTTTTTTGCGAATAACAAGTCTTAATAATACAGTAAAAAAGCAACTTTTATGTTTAACACCACTAGTGTAGACTAATCTACAAAAAAAATTTAGCAGTGTTCATACAATGTCCCAATTTCTTCTCTGACCATTATATTATATTTATGTTAAGGGGTTAAACCACTTTAGAGCACGAAATAATAGGCATATTCCGGGAATTTTTTTATCGTTAAAGAAATCAATCGACATTTTGTGAAGCCGGATTTATAATACTAATAATAAAGTACAGAGAATATTTTTTTCAAATTCGTTAGCGACATAATGGCGGCTGCGCAGCATTTCTCCGTCAGCGCTTTATTTTTCAGGTGGCCATGGCTAGGAATCTAACTCGCGCAATTTTTGACCTGGTTCGAAAAACCTAAGTTTCTTTCGATTCTCTAAAACAACAGCAACAGACTTACGTAAGATTTTGTTCGATATGTTGATTGTTCGCGATATGGTGCACTTTTGAAGAAAAAGCTTAAAATTTCATGAAAAAATCGTTACAAAATTTTTTATACAAAAAAAAAATGATGCAATATAAACAAAAATCTGACGTACGTCGCAGAAGAAAGCAATTTTGAATATGTTTTTAAAATTTGAGATTGATCGGTAAAGATTTGTTCGATTTATGTTTCGGCAAGTTAAAAAAAGTGGTTTCGAGAAAAACGCGTTTAAAGTTTCGTGTACTCTAACATCATCGGGGCATACCTGAGAGGCGTTGCTGCAGAATTGAAAATTTGATCATTTATACATTTTTCCGTCCTCCATCTTTTTGCATATTATTTCTAAAACCCTAAAACACCCTTTAAGTAAAAAAATAGATTTTTTGAAAATTATGCAGTTCTTAAATTTTTCTAAAGACTTTTTGTGGCAACAGTCGCTAGAAGATTGTAAGTTATAAAATTTTGTACTACAAAAACGAAAGTTAATTCACATATATTACGACTTAGAGGTCTTTTATTTTCAATTAAACAAGTGAATTTTGAACCGAATAGTTCATGTTTACAACAATAAAAATTAATGTTCAAAAAAAGTAATAATTAAATTTTTAATCTAGGAGTATTGCATTTTCAATGTAACAGGTAAATTCTAAACCGAATAGTTCATTTGTGAAACAATAAAAATCCATTTTTGCAAAAATGTCATAATTAAATGTTGGGTCAAACCAAGTAATATTTAACTAAACGGAAAAGGAATTTTCAACAATATAGTTAATTATAGTTCGAACCAATGAAATAAATCTGCAACCAAAAAAATTAATTCTTAACAAAACGTGTAAGATTTGTTATTTCAACCCTGAAAATTTTCAATTCTCAATAAAAACCAGTTGATTTTTGAAACCGACGAAAAGAAGTTTAATCCAAATATTTTATTTTTTAACCAAAAAGCGGAATTTTCTGCCTGGAAGTACAAACTTCCATTAAAATACTTATAATACTAATCTTAAACTATAAAAAATCAATTCTCGTCCAAATAGATGAAGCTTTGACCATAAGATGATAATTTGGTTGAACATTGCCTTAACAAAATGTTTTCTTAATGAGCAAACTGAATTTTAAACAAAATATGTAATTTTACAATCAAATATTTGATTATTCAACTAAAGAAGATAAATCGTCAACAAAACAAACAATAGTTGAATATTCAGTAAAATAAATTATTTTTAAGAAAAAAAAAAGAATTTGAAAAAAGTAGTTTGACTTTCAACCAGGAATTCGTTGTTGCACTAAAAATGTAATAATTAATATTTCATCAGTAAATGATTTCAGATTTCAACAAAAACAGTTTAATTAAGCCATGAAAGTCGAATTTTCGAAAAAAAAGTTGCATTTGAATTTGCATGCAAAAAAGACGAATCATCATCAATAATGTTACCTTTTTAACATGCAGGTTAATTTTTAAACAAAGTCGTTGAATTATCAACGCAAAAATTGAAACACAAAATTGTTGACTTTTCAAGAAAATAATCAAATTTTTCACGAAGCAATAGATTTTTTTATCACAGGTTGTATTCTTAGCCAAAAACTGAATGAATAATAAGCAAAAATATATAATTATACGTCTGTAAGACTTACTACTTACAGTCTGTCCAATTAAAGCGTGGGTGGCTTTACTCGCCACCTTGATTTAATCTTGATTTAACATTCAGTTTGCTTTCAATTCTCATCTTGTTACCACGTTACAAAAAATGAGTTCCGTATATGTAGGTGCAATCTCCCAAACCCATGTTTCG
>NC_046660.1:34372882-34377634 GCF_010883055.1 Belonocnema kinseyi | reverse complement strand
AGGGAGCTCTTCTTAATATTTTGACACCAAAATCATGTCGATACACCTTACCGACTGCGAGTAAAGCCACCCACGCTTTAACTTGACAGACTGTATTAGCAGATTATAATTTGAAAACTGAATTGCATAAAGGGTTCATATTTATATAATTAACCAAATTTATACGTATGTTTAGTACCATAATTTATGGAATGTTAGTAAAATTTTTCGTTAGTAAAATTTATTTCGAGCAAAAAATTATAAAATGGCGGATATTAGAATTTTATGTTTCAAATGTCTAATTTTTTAAAGTTAAAAATCAAGATGAAAATTAAAGATCTTTATCAATCTGCTTCATAATAGTCTAGGTTATAGCTATTGATGTATAGAAAAACATATTGAAATTTCAGATCGATCGGTTCAATAGTTTTTGAGTTACAATGCCCGCCAATCGTAAAAACACTGTTTAGAGAAAATTGCGTTTAAGTTTTGTGAAGAAATTTTTCGTGTATAACACTTACTCATCTTCAATCAGCTATTCCAGGTCCATAAAAAATCTCTTCTCATTCTACAAGGAGGTAGTCACATAGTAAGCCGAGGGGCACCGAATTATGGCAAGGATATTATGAATAGCCGACAAAAAAATCGTGTACCTGCGCGTCGACCCCATTTGGTACGCGCTCTCGGCTCCGTCTGAAAGAGTTATAGGTTCGAAAAATATTATAAAAAAATTCGATTTTTTGACCCCGAGAATGAAGGGGGTACCCTTAAGTGCCGCGAGTTATAGAGACTTAATTTGTACACAGAAATTCTCTAGTGTGCCTTACGTTTCCCCTAGCTTGGTTAATTCTAGGGAAATTAAAGGTCTTTGTCATATTATATAGATTTTTAAGGGAACAAATGACAGAAATGTCACATCTTTTACAGTTTTGCGTGCTAAATCTAAATATAATCCCCAAATTTTTCAGATTTGTTCCATTTTCTCTCTGAATGCAAAATTTAGGGAAAAGACTAGAGAATTTCGGGTCTTTGAGATACTATTTTAGGGGACTATTCGGAAATGAAGCTATACAACATCACAATTTCGATTTAGAACATGTCTCGTTAGAAGACCCAATTAAGAAAGACCGTGTCCCTGAGGTTAGGGATATAATTAGGAACTTAGAAAACGGTAAGTATTTTGGGGTAGACAGTATGAACGCTGAAATGCTTGAATGCAGTGGCGAAAACATACAACATAGATTGTGCTAATTGATATGTATGCAGATGGAAGATGTCCGAGACGATTAAAAAAAAACGATTATCCTACCAATATACAAAAGAAAAGGAGGTAAAAGCGACTGCGATAATTACGGAGGGATCATCTTTTATAAGTACCGTAAGTAAAATATACTCAAGAATATGATAATATTTTTCAAAATTCCAAGCGTGATTCTGTTGAGAGTTTTAGAATTTTTTTGTAAGTTTCTGGTAAATCTGTTAGGTTACAAATTACTTCAATGGCAATTTTATGATCGATAAGAATTTCAAAAAATATAGTATTTCCAACGTTTCTCAAAATTACTAAAAACCAATTCTTACAGCTCTGAAAAATATAAGCGAAATTTTTATAGATACAAGCTTTAAAAAAAGTTTCTTCTCTAATTCTATCTCGCAAAATGTTAACCCAAGGAGTAATTTTCTTCTGTGAATATTCTTTTTCTACGACAGAATATTAATCCAATTATTCAGAGATTCATCTTTTTGGTTAAAAAACCTCTCTATTCAGTTAGAAAATGTAACTCTTTTGCTGAAAATTCGTTTTTTACAGATAAATTTAACATTTTATGAGTTGAGATATCAGTTATTACATTTTTAATGTTAAAACTTCAAGTACTTGGTTGAAACATGAAATAATTTATTAGAAACCGTATTTTTGTTGAAGATTCATATCTTTAATTCAAAATTAATATTTAAGGTTGAAAATACAACTGTTGTGTTTAAAATAAGTCTTTCTGGATAAAAAATCAATATTATTGGATGAAAATTCATCTTTTGGGTTTTAAATTAATATCTCTTTTTGATGGATTCAACTATTTTGTAGAAAATTTATTTCTTTTGGTGAAAATTTAATTTTTCTTGTGTAAATTCTTAATTACAATTTGTTCACACTTTTTATGTCAATTGTTGATTCTGTTCGTAAGTAGAATATAAATACAAATACTAAATGAATAATACATTGAAACATGTTAAATCCAGATTTACTTTAATCGTTTGAATTATTACTTTTACCATCAATATTTTCATATATGCGCATACTTTTAAAATGTTCTATATATTATTTGAAATTTTAGGGTTTTAACAGACATGTTTGACAACATATGCTTTGGAAATTTAACTTCATATCTATTTAATTTCGCTTCTGTAACTTAAATTTTGTTTGCCATTATACATATTAGGAATATATTCGCGCACCACAGTAGTTTTTTATTTGCAATTTTCTATTTCCATCGCGAAAATAAATTTTCAAAAAATTACCCCTGTCTCCTAAAACTACCCTTAATATAGATTATGTACTTAGTCTTATTTTGCACAAATCATAATTTTGGGTTGTTGTTTCTAAAACAGCCAACAGATTAAAAAAATAAAAATAATCACAATACTCCTTTTTCAAAACTCTATTTCAGATTCTCATCACATAGCCAAATTTGAAATATGTATTTTTATATGAATATATATGTTTAACGAATTCTGTCTCAGCTGCCTTCAAATACAGCAGCTATTAAACTCATACATTTAAAATAATTACCAGCAAAACTTCACAAGACACTATTTAATATCCACATAACCACTGTCATTATGTTAAACAACAACAAAAACCCAGCCCTAGTAGGTTTAGCGAAGACCGTTTAAAAATTCATCAGTTAAGACAATCAAGAAAATTTGAAACAAAATAATTCTCTCAGGAAATTCCCCACGATGCTATCTTATATCGCCATCACCAAATGAAAAATAATAACCTTAGATATCCATCTAAGATTCTAGTGCATATCCTCATCTCCAAAATAATATTCAGCAATTTCAAAACTAACCCCTAGTACGTTTAATAAAGTATGTCTCGGCTGCCTTAAACTTAAACATGAAAAAATAAAATAATCATCCTAACCACCTTTCCGGGGCTCTATTTATATCATTATCTCCATATCAAAGAATAAAATTAAAATTAAAAATGTCCATCCCAGACAGCTTCCCAAGGCGGTTTTTTATATGCTTATCTCTAAAGTAATATTTCAAACACCCAAAAAATACCCCTTATACAGTTAATGAATCCCATCTCAGTTGTCTCACATTACATTTTTTCTATCAGAAACAGTCGTCACAGACTCCTACCACAAACTCTAGTTTATATCCTAGTCTCCACAATAAATTTAAGCAACACCAAAAAAACAGCCTCTTAGATATTTAACGTACCCCGTCTCAACTACCTTTAAGTCAACCAGCTAAAAAAATTACAAATGAAAAACAATCACCTCAGAAACCTTTCTAAGACTCTATTTCATATCATTATCCCCACGGTAATATTCAGCATCCCCAAAAGTAACCCTGTGCACATTTAACGAACGCCAGTTAAGCTGCTGTTGGACTAAAAAGATTTTTTTTAAAACTTCCATTAAAAACAATTACATAAGTCGTCTTCCCAATACTCGAGTATATGTATCTTTATCCCAACAAAAATTATCAACAAGACCCAACAACACTCCCCTCGCATATTCAACAAGCCTTTTTAATTTTTGTTAGATAGATAAAAATCTTTTAATTCTAGTTTGCTCGCGGGCTGTGCCTAGATTTAAACACATCGAATTTACATTTTGCACACTTCATGGGGATCTCAATTCACTACTTTTTAGGATCGTATTGTTTGCAATTACTAAAACCATTTTTTTTCGAACCACTTAAGATGAGAAACAAGATGAGACAAATGAATTATTATACATTTCTAAGTTGGAGTTTAGGGTGGTTCTAAAAGAGGGCTACACTCCAGCTTGAAAATTTATAATAATTAATGCTTCTCACTTCCAGATTTTTAAATTTTGGTCAAAAAATGATATGGCCGTCTTACTTCTTGGGGCTCGTTGAATGCTTTAGCGACTTTGATAATAATAACTATAGTCTTGAAATGGTGTCTGGGGTGACTATTATCTTCACTCTTTAATTGAAACAGAAGTTGAATGCAGTAGTGTTTTGTTATTATTTTTAAATAAATTATAAGGATGATGATAGCAGTTAGTATCATGGTAAGTTTTCTGATGTGCTTATTTTCAATTTGAAATTTGTTAACTGTTTCAGTCGAAGGTAACTCAGAAGGAGGTCCTTAAATGTACTAGGTTTTTTTTTGTTGTTGATAAATATTCGTGTAGAGAAGAGGATATGAAATCAAGTCTTGGGAAGATGTCTGGTGTGGTTATTTTTAATAAGTATGTTTTATGGTTGTTTTACTTTAAATCAGCTGACATAAAATTTATAGATTTCTTTTGTGAAGCCCGAGGAAATCAATATTTTCTGGCATACGTTTTTTGTTTCATTAATATTTATCTTTTGGATCAAGGGTTCGCCTAAAATCTGTTTTTTCAACATTAAAAGATTTAAAAAATCGTCAATGGCGCCTGAAAAAAGCACAAACATTGCCTACAATGTGGGTCCGGATGCAATAAGGGCATATAAAATTTTTTCGTGCGAAAACGAAGTCCCCTGGAGGCTTTAGAAAAAATTTTCGAATTTTAATTTTCAAAAGAT
>NC_046660.1:34350814-34372782 GCF_010883055.1 Belonocnema kinseyi | reverse complement strand
AAAATTAAAATTCGAAAATTTTTTCTAAAGCCTCCAGGGGACTTCGTTTTCGCACGAAAAAATTTTATGTGCCCTTATTGCATCCGGACCCACAATTATAGCATGACAAAATATTTAGATGCCGTTGTGGAGGTGGTAGCGGAATAAAACTATATTTTCTTTTAGGAATTCTCAGAATAAATTTGGGAACATCCTCATACTCTTTGAATACTCAATCTATTTAGGTGTACAATAATAAATGTACAATTATAGTAAAAAAAGGAAATTTTAAGAATTTGATTATTTATCTAAAAGAATAAGCGTCGATCCCTCCGGCGATATAACATCCGACTTCCCAACAGGCTTTGGTGGTCCGGAGCCAACCATAAAATGTAGCCTACGGGTCAGTAGTCCAATCTGAAAAGACTCGAAAAAGACTTAGCGATTTCCTTGCGACAAGACTCTATGTCGAGGGGTCTAAAGCTAGATGGTCGCTGGTCAAATTCGAGTAATAAGCGCACGCACACATATCTACATAACAAAACCATTCAGTGCGCTGAATTGGTTCATGTAACTGATAAACTCAATAGGATTTATCTTTCCACCTTAAACTGACCACCTAGGACAACGGCTTGGCTAAATCAGACTGTCGGGTCGCAGGGTGGGTGATGTCAACTTTGCTGTGCAATGTCACAGCCATATCAGTTACTTAGAGACAGCTGATTTAAGCTAATTTGCTTTTTTCATCAATTAAAGGCTCATTTAGTGTTGACGGTCTATGCTAGGCCCAAACACTCAGACCTTTTTAGTTATTTAAATAACGCCGCACACTCTGGTTTCGTGTGTGAAGCTGGCACTACCACACCTACATATATCTCCGAAACTGGTGCTGAAGTCAATCCCTGCATCGCAATAAGATTATTGTTACATTAAAGGCTTCAAAGAATCGCAGCTTCCAAATTTTTGGCTCTTAAAGTTTGATAAAAAATGGATTCCGCGCTGACTTCACATGAAGCTAGCGCTCTTCTCATATGTTCAAAACTATTCCTTTCATCCTATTATTGTAGTACATTTTCTTCAACTTTAGAATCTATTTTCAAAAATTATGTCGATATAAATAATTTTTTAGTTATTGTATAATTACCATTTTTGAATATTATTTAACAGTAAAATTACTTTTTCTTAAGTGAAATGTAAATTGAAATACTTTTGTATACATCTACGTTGATTAATAGCTTTCATTGGATGCGCATTTCTAGGGATATTTCGTTGACTCAAGATAAAAAAACACCCTGTATGATTAGGGTGATCGGACATTTCAGAAGATTCTCCGAAAGTGATGTTGACAGTACATTAATGTAATGGTCATTCAGTTCTGATGACTAAGGGCTATATTCTGTAATAGAAAGCGACAAGGTTTCTTTAATTTTGCTAAATCTCTTATGATAATCAGACCACGTGAGAAATTTCTTAAGTCACACGGATAAGGGACGCGGGAAGAAGGAAGAGGCTTTCCGATCAACGGTCTTACCCAGAAAAATTGTACCCTGCTGGTTCATGTGTGAGTGAACTTCGTGGGGATGCCCACTTGAGATCCTAGCAAGGAAAAAGTACACCTGGAGAACGTCTAGGAGAAAAGAACGATATTTAATATACTAAAGCAGGATGGCTAGACTGAACACACAGCTGCACACTGGACAATGAATTTAACGAGCTTTAGACATCCATCACAGGTATCTACGTATCATAAAGAGAAAAGGGATGGAGTACATTTCTTACAGACATTTATATTTTTGTAAAAAGAAATGCTAAAGTGAGTTTAATCTGAAAGTTTGTGATAAAGTATGTGCGTAAGTTCCGAGGGTTATTATTATCTAATTCAATTAGGCATGCGATGCACATAAGAAGACCAAAAATGTAAATTAATATAGAGCTTTTTTGGTTTCAATTATTAGTAATTATATCAAAGATAGCATTTATTCATATATTGCCATTAAGTCTAACAGTTTTAACACTAATGGTTATGAAGTTTGGAATCCGATCATAATGGGATATGATTCCTGTGACTGATTCTGAATGTAAAGGAACTTGATAGATACGCTGGATTAAACATGATGCTTTGTGCATTTTTGACTATTGTGTAAAATCGAAATTAAATCCTTCAATTTAAATATAAGTGAAATGGTATTTGAATTCAAATAATGTTGACGATTTGATTTAAGCATGTCACTACTACATATACCACTTACAGTTTACACGAGGACACCTCAATTCTAATAATTGCAAAAATGTACTATGCTAATAAGATACTTTTTCATCAGTTGAGAGCCATGAATGAGCTCCTAATTGATGAAAAACATGTCTTAAGTCAAATAAACATTTTTTAGGTTACAGTTATGGCAGTGTTAGCTTCACGTGAAGTCATCGTGGAACCTATTTTTTATAAAAACTTGCAGCGCCCGAAATGTAGGTGTCAGGGTTCTTTTCAGCCTCTAATAATCTCCTAATTTTAGTATAATTCCGGGGTTGATTGCATCACTGATTTAGGAGTAACAGGTGTGGCGGTTCCAGCTCCACATGTGAAACCAGAGCGCGTAACCTTTTATAAATACCTAGAAATGATTCAGTGATTAGGCGCAGCATAGAACGATTACCCTGAATGAGTCTTTAATTTATGAAAAAACTGAATCAGATTAAATCAATAGTTTTTAAGTTACAAGTATGGCGGTGTCTACTTTATGTAAAGACGGCGCACATCTCACTTTTTGTTTAAAAAATACAGAGCTCATTATGAGCTCTTAGTTAAAGCATTGTCTTCAAATAAATTTTAGAAAAGGGTGGTGCTGGCTTCACAGACGTAGGCAAGGATATCTGCAGCATTTACTGTGCGATGGTTTATGTCTGGCACCTGACAGGCTTATTTTTAGAAAGTTGGAATCAATAAAATACACCGAGATCTGAATTCGGTGAGGGTGCCCACATTCGGTGTACTGCCTTTCGATTAAACACAGGCAACCCCATACACATTACACACAATGTATTATTTTTGGATAAAAACTTGTCGTTAACCTTCTACCGCTCTTAACACTTTTTCCTCTGATTTTTGAGATTTTTAGTTATGTTATTCCTATGGTGGAGTGTATAAAAAACTATAATTTTAGCTTTTTACAGTGCAGAATAACATGTAAGTCGGCGCGATAAAAAATGTTATTTGTCTGAAAGTTGTATGTATGTATGTGTTTAATCTCTTCCTCTTATGGGTTTAAGGACCTCCTTGTACCTATATTTACAATTTCAGCTTTAGTCTAATTTAACTACTACCTATATTATATTCTTACGCATTCTTCCAATTTCTTAATCCATATCACTCCCTGTTCATTGGCATGCAAAATCCATCTTACACATTCGTCCACACTCAACTGTCCCTCTTCCTCTCCTGTATCTCTCTCTAATATATGCGCCCATAACTCAATTTCATATCAATATACTCTATATATATTCTCCTCTTTATTCACGCTTCTTTAGATTCGCATCCACCTTTAATCAATATTTTTGTTTTGTTCATTTAAGTCTGAAGAAATTTAAATGTAGATGGTTAATTTAAAAAATAACTCGTCACTTAATTTAACAGGGAACATAGATTATATAAAATAGTTCTTGCAGTATGTATGCCACAGGCAATGTATATAATTCAGGCAGTATATATAGTCACCAGGTACTATATATAAGCCCCAGGAATTATATATATCATACCTGGCTATTTCAGACCAAGTATGTAATCGAAAACTATTTTTGAGTTCATTGCGGATAGGTGTAGGGCAGCGTAGGGGTCACGTCTGGTCAGGTTAGAGTCAATTACACAGAACACAACAGAATTTACCACTGGTATTGATAGGGTTTCTAAATACTTATTTGATGTAATTTAAAATTATGAGACTCCGAGTAGAACCACCAAAGCACTCTTAAACCAAAAGAATGTTTTGGTGATTTTGAAAAATTAGCAAAGATGTAACCCTGGAAAGCTAAGAGGACGACCGTTTACCGAACGATCAATCCTAAGGCAACCAAAAGTAATGCGTTATCCGACTTGGCACTTACCACAACAACAAAAGACGATCGGATGATGGAAATCACTTAACAACAATCCGAAAGCAAAGGAAACACGGACTTTAGAACGAAGCACTAAGAATACTTAAATCACCTTGAAAATCACATTTGATTTCAAATTGCTTCAACAATCAGAATATCAACACTCGCCTGAACTTTAGTTGAAACTTAACAGACAGGAAAAAGGTTCAAGCCTGCTCAACAAACAGAAATAACGCTACTACTTTTGTACCCTCTTCAACGAGAAAGGTAGCGCCCGAAAATCAAAACAGCAAAAACATTTCAAGGGAAATAAGCATTAGGTGGAAACCATTCTGTCACCAATAAAACCAATAAAACGAATGAAACAATACATTTCCAAGCATTAGTTAAAAATTTAGGGCTGCCCGCCATTGAACACAATAGGCCGCATAGTGGTAGCGCACGACTGTTAACCAACACAAAATGACGATGGAGCGATTGTATATTCCAATTGAATTTTTAACTGTGGCAGATCGCATAAGTTTATGCTGTCTGGGACTATTACTGGCCATCCGTACTAAAGATACATGAAAGTACTCGTGATATCTGCGTTTCCTAAACTGGTCACGCATTGCTTGAGCATTACCGGTATTTAAGGTGTCAAAATCTTCGGCATCACCCGCGATTGGCAGTAAAGGCTGCGAGTTCATGCATGCTTTAATTCCTATGGCCAAAATAGACCAATTTCACAACAAAGGGCAATAGGCAAAGAAGATGTCGTTAGTCGTACTTCGACTCTCAAAGTTCCGATTGAATCGAATAATGAAGATAATCGGAAGTGTTTATTTTTATTTTTCAAGCCCTTCTTCCTGATAAAGGGTATTCCATTCGTCCTTAGATCTGCAGCCTTAAGGAGAGTAGGAACGCAACGTTTAAAAAGCTTTGGCGAGAGCACGCTGGATCTCCGAAATCCGACTGGCTACATAAATCGTCTAGCGAGAAGGATCAACCGTTTAAATCCAGCGGAGAACGTTTCGTGAGTCCGACCAAGCATAGATAACTGCAAGAGAGAGTTTAAAATCCTTTCGTACTGACTCCTTCGGATGAAGTAATCACACCAAGATCGCGAAGAAGACGAGCATTTACCTCGACAAGTAAGAATGATTGCCGAGGCTCAAGATGAAAGGCCACGCATCGACAAGAAATTACGGTTGGTTTAGGTTCAACCGTACTCATGAAAATATTAATGATCTGTTGTAAGAAACTAAGGTGGGGGACTAATTTGCGGAATAAAGAACTGGTCTCAGAGCCAGGGTCGAGGAGGGATCTGGTTTGAAATGGTATCCATCCTAAGTCTTTACAGGGACTTGTTCTGTAGAAAGAAGTACTTGTCAGTAACCAGAAACAGGCGAAGAAGCCAGATTCCGCAGCCAAAAAAACTTTCTTAGTGTTTAAAAATCCGAGTCTGCAGACTAAGACCTTTTACGAGTCATGCCCGCATGAAGGGTGTTATAATGCTGTATAGCAATAGACGACAACGAATTTTCGAAGGCCAGTTGCAACTCTAGTGTCTGATCTGGAGACAGTGAAAGCATAAACGTGGTCGAATTGCAAGTTGTCGTATATCAGGAGAATCAAGCTTATCTCACTCTTAAAAATGTCCAAAGTAGGGTTTTGGGGTACCACAAGGTTAATGGAGAGATGTAGTTAAAAACAAAAAATTGTCTCTTCAACCTGGCTAAGCGTACCACCTTCAGGCAGTGGACCTGCTCTAGCATTCAGTCAATGGCATTTAGAATGTTTTGGTAGACTTAAGTGCTCAAATTCGCTGTTTAAGGAACACTTGAATTCTAGAAATATGAGAAGATTGTTCTTTGTATATATAATCGAAGTTACTAATGACAATTTGCTCTTCTACAGTCCATGACTGTCAAGATGAGATGTCCCCATAAACCTTCATAAACTTTGTAATCTTTGCAAACCTGCAACTAGTCTTAATGACAAAATAGATCCCCAGTAAGGGTTTTAGTATTGCGATCATCGAACAACAGAAAATGAGAAGGCACGGAAGAGATTATTGAACTTCCCATGCAATAAGGAGACACAGGGAAATTAATCGGAAGTTAGCTGGTTAAACACTAATAAAGGTTTGAGCAACATTAAATAATACAATAATAAGACAAAAACCTATAATTTGTCATTTTATATAAGTCAGTCATGTCTGAGAGCCTGTCTCTAGGAGTTTGCGATATTGCGAACAATCTATCATAGATTTTTCAGTCATGCTTGACAGCCCATCTCGAAACGTTTGCAATGTTGGGAACAATCAAACGGTCAGTAAGTTTGTCATGTCTGAGAACATGTCTCGAGGCGTTCAGAGATTTGATAACAACCCATCAGCACTATAGTTGTCACGTTAGAGAGCTTATTTAGGGGCGTTTGCAATGTTGAGGAAAATTACAGTCAGGGAGTACATTCATCACGTCTAAGAGCCTGTCTCGAGCTGTTCCCAATGTTGCGAATACTTACACGGTTACTACGTAAGTTTTTCACGCCTGAGAGTCAGTGAATGAGTTTGTTATGACTTAAAGCCTACCTCACGGCGTTAACTATGTCACAAACATACTATCAAAAGTATTTTTGTCATGATTGAGAGACTGCCTTGAGACGTTTGCAATGTTGGAAGCAATCACACGGTCAGTAAGTTTGTTATGCCTATTGGCCTACCAATCCAGCGACCATTAAAATAATGATCAAGAACTTCTCGTGCTACCGCTGAATAGTGTGCCAGACAACCACCATGTTGAAACCATTTTTCACATTTGTATTAATAATTACCTTACACTAATTGAAAAGTGGATAAAGTGTTATATATTTCAGAAAAAAGACACAACTTTTTTCCATTATTTAAAAACAATATTATGAGAAAAGTACTAGATTATTTAAACAATTATATATTTCAATTTCTATTAATTATTACCTCACGCTAATATCTCTAAAAACTATTATGAATTGCTTAAATAATTTATATAAAAATCTAATTTATAATGGAATCTTTTTAGACCCTACAAAACAGGCGTCTAGAGTGATATTCAGAAAACAAGTTTTAATACGTACTCGGACAAGGGAACATTAAAAAAAAATCCAATGCATAAATATTTTTCTAAGAAAAATAAGGCAGATCCCATTTTTATATTTACTCGGATTTTAAAGCACATTGTAAACTATCTTAAAGAACTTTTTTTTAATAAGTAGCGGATTCTTCTCTAAAATTGAGTTGAAAAATGTACTTTTAAACAAATTTCAAAATGGAGAAAAAAATTTTTTTTCAACTGCGTCTTAGTATGAATAAGGAAAAGAAACATCTAAAGATTTTCTTAATCACCAAAGTAATTAAAGTTAAAAATAAAACATCAGTATCTCGAATGGATAATATTAATTACACACATTGTCTAGTCTCTTCTGGGTATCATACATAATGCCTAAGGATAATATATATTTCCAGATTAGATACTTTGCCGGTAGCACACATGCGTTAAGGAACATGTATTTATGAAATAATTTGTAACTATATTCTTCTTATAGAAAGTTTTCATATAAAGCTACTCAAACCTCAGTCTGGATTTAGACTGGCGCGTTTAACTCCTAGTTCTAGTAAACGTCTTCATAATGGAACAGCCGACGATAATGGGATCTTTCGAAGTCCAGACGGTAATTTAAAAACTAAAAGCATTTTAAAATGAATAATAAAGAACTCTGTCTAAAACATCTTAAAATTTTTAGACGCACTTTAGTAATTTTAGGTGAATGATTTTTTATTCTTCATTTTAATAAATAACTATGCTTTTATACGCAATACGGCGAAGTCTTAGATCCGTAAAAAACGATGAGTTGAGAAACGTTAAGAATCAAGCTAAAGGAGTATTTGATAGTCCAAAATGGCGCCCTTATAAACTGCTAAAGAAATAAGATGCACTTTCTCGTCTAACTGGTAATACATAACGAACAATACAATATAAAAAAATATATTATAGAATTGTAATTAAAGCAATAGTAATTAAAGAAATTTGTTAAATAATTTAGATATACTTTTTTGCACCAATAACAACTTTTCAGGGTGCAGCGCAAAAAGCCAAATATATTTTTTACACCAGTAGTGTAGACTAGTCTACCAAGCATTTTTAACACGTTTAATACTAAGTCTCAATTTCAAAATGCCTTGATTAATTTTTCATCTTCAATGACTACCTCCTGATTTTGTCAAGTACTTTTTTTTTAATAGTTCAATTATCATTGAGGCTTTGAAAATATTTCATTTTTATTTTGTATTATTTTAACATCACTCATGAGCTTTTTATCTGAAAATATCTTAAGGTGTATTTTGATGTGTGACCGTTAAAGGCTTACAATGTTAATGCAAAAATTTGTTTTATGTGGGTGTTGGGGAAAAGCAGTGAAAGTCTTACGTAAGAAAAATTTTTATTAGAAAAAAAGTAAATATACATCTTTTAGAATCTAGGTGGAATTTTTATTAAAAGAGGTACATTTTTAACCAAATAAATTATTTGTAAACCAAAAAAATTAATCTTAAGTCAAAAAGAGGAATGCTCAACAATATGTTTATATTTTCAACCAAAGAAATTAACCTTTAACAAAAAAAATTCTTAACAATATAATACTTCGTTATACTTAGATAACATAACTAATTTCTTTTATCTTAAATGAAATTTAGCTACAAAATTTGCATAAACAAATAATCACCTAAGTCGTTTCCAGTGGAAGAAACATTTATTTTCAACTACGCTTGCTGAGATTTATTTTAAAAAATTAATAATTTCTATTAATCGTAATAATTACGATTTTTAATAACTAATTTATAAATAAATACATATGTTTATCTATATATCTATATCTATATAATGTATATCTCAATAAAGTTTTACATTTGACAATTTACAATAGAAAGCCTTATATAGCTATATCTCATAATTTTTTAAAACAAATTAATCAACAAAAAACCATTGTTACTTCAACGTACGTTGTCATATGAAACATTATTTGTGTATTGTAATGTTTTTTTAGTTTTAGGAAAGTCAATCCAGTCACAAAGCTTGTTAACGATTTTAATCTTTCTCGTAGTATAATGTTTAAAATATTTTGCATGAAAATGTAAAAGTTAAATTAAAGTTGTAAACAGCTGTAACTAAGTTTTTCCAGTAGAATAAAGTTTTAACGGAATGGCTCTATAAAGGAAATCGATTGTTTTTCATGAAAAATAATAAATTCTTTGAAAATAAATGCACGGATTGCAGGATCCAGTAGCAGTATCATTGGGTTGCGAGCTCGCCGTCTTCCTAGTCATAATCTTCCTGTTGAGATTCAAACCCGTCAACACATTTAGTTTCGTCTGTCATCTTGTTGAAAACTCGTCATTTTTCTTGTGCCAGTTTTCCTTGATGAAAATTTTCTTTTCCTTGGAAGTCTTTCCTTTGGTTTGGATTGTAGACTGAATTGCGCGCCACTTTTCTTATCCGTCGGTTTAAGCGAAATCTTCTCCTTGCACTTCAGTCTCGACACTCACTCGCAATTTTACACGTTTTTCGCAACTTCTTATTTTTGAGATGAGATTAAATTAAGATTGTTCTAAAATACAAGCCAAATAGTCGTTTATCCAAAATTGATTATTCTATTATTTGTTAGATAGGGAGAGGGGTTCCTGGCTTGACGAATATTTCATACTTTCGATCGCCTGACGTTTCTAGGATAGGTTCGGCTTCAGTCGAAAAGATTAAAAGATTTCGTATTTACGAACTCGTGTTTCACTCAGTTTCCTTATATTATCCATGCTGGATTAGGCTGTAGTAAAAATTGAAAATTATTCCTGCTATTTCGTGCACTCAACTTCAGGCAATAGCAAATAAAAGGAAATGATCATCACCACTTGCTCTTTGGTCCTAGCCCTCTATTCGCAATTTTAATACATATTATTGTATAATTTTTCTTAATTCGCCGTGGTATGGGACAAATAGTTTTACCGGGGACCTTTTTACCAATTGTCTGTCCTCCGTCCCTAACTCGTATAAAGATGTATTCAAAACACGGTCTATAACGGAGGATCCTTGCATATTCCCTCCAAATCCTCGTGTTGCCCCTTTTTGAGCTGACGAAGTTACCTGAACTTTTAGCATACCCCGGTCTCCCTCCTTAAACACTGCATTTTGCCGCCTTTTATCATTGGTTTCTTTTTGGTTTTGAACAAATTTTCATGCTATAGAGAGATCAAGTCATGAAGCTCTTTCAATTTAACAATCCGTTGCCTCTATTCCTCGGAGACTGGTGGGCGTAAATCGATTGGTTCTTCCATTCTTCGATACAAATTGTTACAAAGCCTTTACTTTCTACCTAGATTCAGGTAAGCCGGGTTAACCCCAATGGTTCTATGTACGGCCATGTAGTAGGCGAACCTGCAATCCTAAGATACACTTCCCAGTGCCGGTGATCCTGAGCTACGTACGCTGAGATCAACGTTTCATGGATTTATTTAACCTGCTCCACAGGATTTGCCTATGGGTGGTAAACTGGAGTGAAGGAGTGTCGGATTCCGTCAGTCTCGGTGGACCCCCGAAACGCTTGGCTGACGTTTTATATTCCTTTATTTAACATAAGCAACTCTGGCGCGCACCATAGGTTCAGAAAATTATCCTTGAAGGCCTTGATAATTGTCTCAGCGTTCACTCTCATCAGATGACAATTCTCACCCATGTGGTATAGATGTCCCAGTGCCATCCTTGTCCACAAAACTATTACGTCGGTGGCCGCCATGGTCCATGGCTGTTTATAGGAATATATAGTATATAGGAGTACCTAATCTAGGCTCTTTTGTATGTCTATCAAACGCTGCATGAGCCATGTTTCACTGGATTCACGGCAGCTACGGGAATTGGTAATATAAATAATAATTCCTACTCATGTATCCAAGAAAGGGCATAAATTGGTAGAACACATCCCTAAAGCGGACTTGAAAATGCCGTTTGTTCTATCCCCACGTTTTCTATATAGGAAGGTGCTAACGGAAGCAGTGCTACGAAATATCGTTTATCAGAAAGGAAATCGGAACCAACACTTTCTGAATTGAAATTTCACCTTACTACCATCCTAGTCGAATCTCTTGATTTGCCAAGTGTTCGCGTGTGGCCTCACCTCCGATTTTCCTCGATAAACTCTGCAGGCCCGTCTAGACATTCAGCTGTCGTTGAAACATAACGGTTTATCATGTCCTCCGCAGGATTAAAACTCTTCAAAAAGTTTGCATCAAACTACACTTCAAATACAGTTGAACTCCAAGGACACTAGCAGTTCGGGAATCGAGAAATTCAAAGATACGAGCGTGAAAGGAACTCCCACTTCTGCGACGTTTAGACTTTGGCGGTAATGCGCAAGAACGCAGACAGGCCTACTAGCGACATGCGCACGTCGAATCCAAGTCTGCGAGCACTTGCGTGCATCTACCTCTCAAATAGAGTAGGGATAAAGGGATAAAAATTTCGCTCGCTCCTTTGAAGTCTAAAAGTTCGCATCTGTGGAGCGCTCGTATCTTTGGAGTTCAAATATAGGAAAATGCTTAGGAGAGAACAATGGCGAGAGTAGCTGTCAAATTCTCATGATCATGCATCTGGTAAACTTGCTTCGATTTTCCAGAGGTCGCAACCTGTTTTCTATAATTAAGAGTTCGAATTGTCTCGTTATGTCCAAATTTTGAAGTGGAAAGAATTAAATTATAATAAATATGTGCTTGTAGAGAATCAAAAGTTGGGACTTTTTTCTATTTAAAGTTTTCTATTCCGTTGTATACTTTTTATAATAAAATTAAACAAGGGATGCAGAAATTTCGACAAATTGAATTGTTCTTTAAAACGTAAATCGGCTCGACTCAGAAAAATGTTACTGAAACTGTGTGAAGTTTGCTATACATACGCATTATACCCTAGTGATATCTAAAAAATAAATTAAGAAATTAAAAATGCCAATTGTTTAATACGAATTAATTGCACATGGAAAGCTGAAGGTAAGCACATTTTTTCAGTTTCGGCGAAGAAAAGTATCGAGTTCATTAAAAACTCGCGGAAATATCCATTTTGTAAGAAAAACACGCATCGCCGTCTAGGATTGCATCATTAGCAAATTGAAGCGCTTACCAACGTGAGTTCTCGTCTATACTCAAATTGTTGAGAAAATTCTTAATTATTTTTATTTTATAAAATTAAGTTAAAGAAAATATTGTAAAGAAAATTAATATTTCAAAAGATTTCAGAAACTTTCAACAAAACATCTGGAAGATTTAAAAACAATTTTGCAAAATTAAAAAAATATCGTGAAAAAATATGAATAAAAAAATTTTTTTGAATATGAAGTTTGAAAATTCGTATTTTTGGCTTGACTACCTAACTACTTTGTTGAGAATTGGTATTCTTTCGTCGAATTACAATATTTTTGATTAAATATTATACAAAATTTTATTTGAAATAACAACTATTACATTTTGCGTGAAGAATTCATCTTTTTTGGTCAAAAATGCAACAGTTGTAACTTTTTTGTTAAATATGTACTTTTTCGACAGAAATTACTTTACTTTTTTAAAAATATATCTATAACAATAAAAATTATTCAGTTTCAGTAGAGGTTTTAAAAATTCGGTGATAATCAAATATTGATTTACTTAGGAAACAATTACGTGATAAAAAATTACCTCATGCGATGAATCTTGCATTTTTATCTTCATTGAAATTTCTAGTCCACGGGAAATATTGTTTACGATTACTTTGCAATCACGCAATATTTATTCGTGTTCTTGGAGCAGATTTAAAGTGAATGACACGCGTTCGTTTTAATGAATTTAAAAAAAATTTCAGGAACAATTTAATAGATTTATTGGCGATGAGTTGAATGCAATATTTTAGCATATGATTTTGCTGGAAAAGCCTTAGGATTGAAGCTACATATTTTTTAAATTCCTCCAGTTTCGCAAAAAAAATTTTTTGCAGTAATTGCTTTTCTTCTGAAGAATAATATCCTTGCACACTGGACTGTCATTTAACAAGATCATTATCGTTTTCATAAGAACTGATAAATGCAATGATAATTATTATTATATGTTGTCAAATAGCCATTTTTAGGTAATATTATTATTCTTGAGATAAAGAAAATTCACTTTGCAGAAAATTAAAATGTTGTTATTTAATAATTTAAATTTTGTATTACAATTGTTAATAAAAATCGCGAGTATTGTTGAAGGTAATTTCTTGGGTTAAGAAATTGCAGAAAACTATATTACCGTACTAATATTATTAGTTATACACGTTGCAAATCCTAGATATGAATACATATGATTATTCCGCTGCCTTTGCAATTTCAAATATATTATTTGATTGTTCAGAAGAATAAGCTTTTCTGGATGCCTTTAATGCCTTAGAAGCGCCAAACAAGGGTGGCGCGGCCAGAGTTTCCTCACTAACAATACATGTCAGTCTGCCGCTGTATCCACAAATACACTTTTCGTTAAAAATTCATATTTTATGGTAAAAAAATTAACTACATCACCAGAACTTAAAGTAGTTTGTTAAAAATTTACTTTTTTGTTCAAAATTTATCATTTTACTTCAAAATTCATCTCTTGACTGAAAGCGAGAGTTTGTTGTATTACATTTTTCAAATTAAAAAGCCCATTAATTGGTGAGTAATTAAAATGTTTCGATGAAAACCACATGAAATGTTGAAGATTTATAATATTAAATAAAAACTCACCTCTTATCATGAAAATACAACTATTTTGTTAAAAATTTATCTTTCTGGATAGAAAATAAATCTTCCTGGATGAAAATTAATTTGTTGGGCTTAAAATCATCTCTTTTGTTTGTGGATTCAAGTGCTCTAGAAGAAAATCGCATCTTTTTTAGTTTTTTAATAAATTGCAAAAAACGAGTTTTTTTAAGTCGATCTTTAATTATATTTTTGTCTTCAACTCATGCTCAAATCCACAATTTTTGAAAGTTCTTCATAAAATTGACAGGAAACATTCCTTTATGCTTCTTATGACAATTATCGGCAGTGCAATAGACTCAAAAGTGGATTATTTAAACATTAGATGACCGTCAAACATCCTTCAGCCTTCTTGATTCCAAAAGTAGCCAAAAAGTAGCCTGACTTTTTAAAAAAGCTTCACACAAAACTTTTTTATACCTTTCCGAACAACTCGACCGCAGGCAGTTTTTGTTTACTCAAACTTTCTTGAATAAATGAAACGCTCAAACGTTCTGTAGAACGAATTATGAAAGAGCTCAGAAATTAATTTAGTATATTGTTATAAATAAAGTTAGAAAGTTGTATCGCTTACTGTGATAACAATAGTACTATAATAAATGGTCCCTCTAAATTTTATAAAGAAATACTAAAGGCTGTGGATTTGAGCACAAGTTAAAGACAAAAATCGAATTAAGAATCGACTTTTACAATAACTCGTTTTTTGCAATTGGTTAAAAGACTAAAAAAAGATAGGATTTTCTTGCAGAGAAAAAAAGCGGAATGTAATTAATTACGATAATATATGTTTTAAAATTCCAAATTTCCAATTTGAATTTTTAGCTGTGAGCGGCCACCTGCACCGCGCGAGTATAATCTACGGCTTGTTCTTGCATGGGGAAACTCAATTATGCATTAAATTTTATTGAAAATTCATACGTTTTGCTCAAATTTTGATTCATCTCGTCTAAAATCTTTAAAAAATCTTTTTAATATCTCAAGACTCTCAGGAAAACTAAATTTAGATAACCTGAACATATAATAGTTTTCCCCTTGAATGATAAAACTATACGAACTAAAAAATTGAATTGAATCGTCTTTTAATTAATATGGCGTAAGATAATGTATTAGCATATGGTAAAAATTTGTCCAATGTTGCTTGTTTTAAAGTGACACGTGTAGATCTAGAATAATCTGAAATTTTTAGGGATATCAAATGAAGCTTTAAGGTTTCATAACAATACAAATTTCTTTCACTGAACACTTTATTGTCTTAACCTTATCTCACCGTCAATGATGTAGTCATGGGTAGTATTTATATGGGCAACACATATGCCAAATCTTATCAGTTACAACTCAAGAACTGCTTTTAAAATAAGTTAAATCAGTTCGCGGTTCCCAGAAAAATGAAAATCTTTATTTGCAGCCTGGTAATACTATTTATGGCATTGCTTGATTCTGTTCGTAAGTATATAATATAAGTACAATTACCAAATCAATCATATATTGGAATATCTTAAATCCAGATATCACCTACATTCGAAAATTCGTATTTCGCAAAGTAAAATTTTTGAAACGTATTACATTGAGTTTATTAATACACGTAAAGATTTCATGTGAACATTTTGGGACACATGTTAGGAAATATGTTGTAATAAGGTTGTGCAAACAAGTTATTACAGCTTGAACCTTAATTTTAGCTAACATACGTGGCAGATAAAATTAATCATAGTAATTTCATTTCAAGCAAAATGTTTGACAACAATTTCACAATAAACTATAGTTGCAAGCACGCCAGAATGTCGTGCTTTTCTAAGCTCTCCAAAACGGCGATAATGAATTACAAAGAATGAACCCCATCTCCTAAGAACTATCTTCAATATTAATAATGCACTTAGTCTAAATATGATCAAATGAGAATTTTAGATTATTTTTTCTAACAAGCGAAAAAAATTAAAAATTATCAGACCAGGCACCTTCACAAGAATCTATTTCATATTCTCACCTCCACAGTAATAGTAATAAAAAGAACCAAAAAAACAAGCCCTAGTACGTTTACTGAAGACTGCCTGAGAATTTTTCAACTAAAACAATCAAGAACATTTGAAATTAAAAATAAACACTCCAGGAAGTTTCCCGAAACCCTAGTTAATATCGTCAGTGATGCTGAAATATTCAACCATAAAAAGCAACCCCTACACAGAAAAAAGTATCTGATGCAAAGAATATATTTTTTAATCAAAGAAATGGTAGAATGGAATATGGCCAAAGAAATATTTTGTTTATTTCGAAGGAGCGCAATGATCAAGGCAAAAAAATATTTACTTAAAACTGTGCAATATTCGTTGCAACAGAAAAATATGTCATGAACTGTAAGATATAACTCTTTAATATAAAGAGCGTTGGCTTTAATGTAAATAAGTGTAACCTGAATTCTAAAAGATATATAAGAATACGCAGTGGGCACAAAATTTGGCGACGTCTTTACGACATCGTTACGATATCTTTACGACAACTTTACGACATCATATGTGCATGTCATTTCGGTGTCTTTGCGATATCGTAAAGACATCGTCAGACCATACGACTTATTTACGATATCGTAAAGACGCATTAACGACATGAACATACTTGATTAAAATAAAAAAATATTCTTTGAGAGGAAGAAGTAATTTTTCGCTGGTAAGAAGCAACATTTTGTTTATATAAAATAAATAATAAAGTTTTAAAATTACATAGGTCCACAACAATTTTTTTTTGTTTTGACTCTTGGATACCAATATGATAATACTATGCATTTTTCCCGCTAAAACCGTATATGCAAACCGTTTAACCCCTACACGTCAGTATTTTCAGATAAACTCAAAAACACCCAATAAACAACTGAAACCGCAAAGATTATTCCCCCTGTACCATTTTCACCCTCCTCCTCTTAATCTGGTAACGGAACCTTATGACTCCATAATCCCCTTGCCTCGTAATAATGTAACCTCATAACCTCAAAATCCCATAACCTCATTCAGAAGAAAAATCTTGTTTGGGAAATCAGAAAAATTTCGTGAGTTTTTCTTGTGCAACCTAGTCATCGGTAAGTAGCTCGATATCCCCGAAATCCCACAACACCGTAACATAAAAACCCCTTTACTCTTTTTATCCTTGATTTCTTCTACAGTATCAACGTCAGTAAAGCCATGATAAGGATTTCATTTATTCTTTCGAATTCTCATGTTTTCGAAAAAATTTTGCAATGGATTTCGCCTCCGCTTCTTGCCAGTGTGAACACTCTTTCGTTTAAGCAGCCAACAGAAGTCTGCTATCATATTCTTATTCCATCTTCCTTGGTAACATGTTTCCATTTCCTTGATATCTTGATGGAAACATTTTCCTTGTTTCTCACTGTAATCTTTTTGTACTTTTCGAACAGTCTTAAAGCTCAGCCATGCATCTCGTTCCTTTACATTCATTGTGAAAATTAAAATTTCATCTCTCAACACCTTACGAGTTTAAGATCGATCAAAGACTCCTTCTTTGAATTTTGGGGCTCGATAAAGCTGGGAATCGTTTGAATAAATAAGAAAAACATTTTCCTTCCTAATTCAAAGCTTTTACGAACTGCTTCATTAAACCGAGTTTGTTTTGCAAAGGAGGAAGTAGAATTATAGACAGCTCAACCAACGGTTTGTTTACAACATTTTTAAATCCAGTTTTTACACATCTTGAGCTGGCCAATCTTTCTTAACTGATGATTCTTGCAATCCCTGCTGTCCCACAAGCAAAGAAAGCATGGGTATGTATGTAAAGTATTTAGTATGTAGTATTTTCGCAATAACTTATCCCTATTTCTATCAAATTAAAACTTTGTTCCTTTATACAGCATATTTCTTTCTTTGAGTCTTGAAGCTAGCAACTAAACCCCATCTTTCGGCTGTCCTAGTTCTCTGATTAAATCATTAAGTTCTTCTTGATTAAATGGGCGTGGCGTACCATCTTTTTTCTTCGTTACAACATACTTTTCCTTATCATTGTTATTGTTACTCTCGCTGCTCTCTACATTGTTATCTTCATCAGTTGCTTCATCAAGCTCCATATTAGCCAGCACACGTAGCAGTAGCTATCACCGTTTCCAGTACATTCATGTACATCTTTTCCCGAACGCGATCGTATTTTTGAATTTTTCATATTAGCCATAGATGTATCAAAAACCTACATAGTAGGGGCCCCGTTCCAGTCGCGGGTGAGTCCGCCGGCCTAGGAGCGATAACCCACATACCTCCCTAGGATTAAGCATGGGGTCTTTACGACTTTGACGGAAAGATTTTTTGACGGTTTAGTCAACAATTTTTACACTACCACGAAAGAATTTAATTCCATAAATATTGCAAAAAATAGATTGGGCTACAAGCATACTGAAGTATCAGAGATGTCTGAGAGGAGTTTAAAAATAGTAATGAAGTAGATCTTGATTCACGATTTCACTCACGTAACTCTTATCAATGAGGTTACGGGATTTTGAGATTATAGGGTCTTATTATTACGAGGTAAGGGGGTTGTGAAGCCATAAGTTTATAGGGTTGCCAGATTGAGGGGAGGAGGGTAAAAATGGTGCATGGTAAATAATTTTTGTGGTTTCAGTGGATTATTGGGTGTTTTTGAGGTTATGTGAAAATCCTGACGTGAAAAATAATGATTTGGACCAAAGATGAGATGATTAATATAAAGAGAACTGTTTTCAAACTAGAAAAAGATTTCTTGACTGCAGAGAAATATTTATTAAAATAACCAACTTTGTCCTCAATTTGAAGGCATTAAAAAATAAATATTAATTGATTGCAAGTATTTTAACTATGAATATTAATAGTCTCGTTTAGAGTGAATACATATATATTACATTTTCCAACATTATATTAAAAAATAAAATCTCTAACGCTACCGGGTATCGAACCTACATCTACGAGATCTATCGCCTAGCAGTCGGAAGTTAAAAACATCAAATTTTAAACTTTAAAGGAATGCCAATAAAATAATGCTTGAATAAATTTTTTTTACATAACAAATTTCTAACTGCGGAACTTCGAAATTTGATCGTCAATCGTATCAATCAGATACAGATAGATTTTCCATAACTATACAAAGCATAGAATTCTTAACTTGAACCTGAGAAGGCCCTTATCAGTTTTTTTAGACTAGATATCCTGATAGGGGTCCCATCAGAACCAAACTTCATGTAGGGAAAGGTGGAGACATGTCTGCACGGGCAGTTTCTTTGAAAAAAACATATCCTGGTCTAAGATTAGTATATGTTTAAAAATGATTAATTTCATTTTCTAAATACAAGGAGATATTTTTGGACAGAAAATTATTCAACCTTTAATTTTACAAAATATTCTTCAACTTAAATACCATACTCGTATTTCTTAATTTACATATTCACAACCATTGAAATCAATCAATATTTTTTTGAATGCCAAAGCCAGTTTCACGAGAATTAGGTTATTTATTTCAAAGAAATCAATACCTTAAATTAATCATTTTACATTCCCAAGCCAAGAAATATTTCTTTGTATCCAAAAAATTGCACCCAAAAAAAAAGATTTGTTTGATGTAATGATCAGGTTTGTTGCCCTTGAACAATATTGAATAAAGTTAGGTAAATAATTTCCGTGTCTTAAAGAAAGGAAGTCAAACAAATACATTTCTTTGGATTCAAACTTTTTCTTAGTGTAATGTGCTTTGGACTAAAACAGCCACAAAAATGTAAAAAAAAATTGAAGTTGGACTATCTGGAAGTGAGAAACATTCAATATTGTGCACTTTCAAATTGGCATAAAGGGTGGATTAAAAAAATTATTAAATAAAGCGCAAGCCATACTATCTCTAAAAGTACGGGTATCCATGAATTGCACTGAATGTGGAAAAAATCTATTATAATCTAGGTAACGCTCTAAGTCGAAATATAGGCCCTACTTTGAAACTCTTGGCGCAAATATTTGTAGGGGCTGAGGTTGTTAAGTAGAGGATATTCCCATACCATTTTTGCCCCTACTTTAGCGTTCGTATGGTCACAAATATCCAAATCTTCCATTTGGTGGCGTCAAAGTAGAGACTTAGTTTTTGTTTCTAATTTAATGCTCCAAACTTTACCTTCCTGCACAGAATAAAATTATTTTCCGAAAAATTAACAAAATTAGATCAAGCAGAAGACTTAGTGACATTTGCGTAATGTTTCGAGTTATTTTGCGCAGGGAAAAATATATCAATTAAATTTTATAGAACTAACCCTATAGTAGAGGATACGCTGGGTAGATAATAAAAGCTAAAATCGTTTTTATTTAACATTCCGTTGAACTAGTCCAGAAACTATAATGAACTTTTCTAAAAATTATAACGGATTTTTCGCTACACAAAAACTAACCTTTTGTATTATGATATTATTACTATTATACTCTAATATTTGTTCACATGTTTAAGCACACAATTATAATCGCACGCTGTGAAAGTTTTTATTCGCCGCGGGGGTTCGAACACTATCAGTTTCGTATTTCTAACGCCTAAAGCCTCTCGGCTAGCCTATAGCTTGAAGTATGAAAAAAATCTGAAATATAACCCACCGCTGTGCATAGCCGTTTGCAAATTTTTGTGACCCACTCTGTGAAAAATATTGCTACGATTATAATAATATATGTTTTAAGATTTTAGATATATTACAAATTATGATTGTATATTTTATGTGCTTGAAAAAGATTTAAACTAAACCCAAAAATATTTCCAGATATTTTAAAAGATTGAAAAAATCAATTTATATTATCAGAAATTTAATAGATTTTAAAGGATTTCCACAAATTTCCGAAGATTTCAAAAGATTTAACGGACTCTAAAGAATTCAAGAACATAATTTATATTTTAAGATTACTTAAAAATCTTAAAACTCATTTAAATTCGACCGACATTCATTAAAAATTCTTCGAAATTAAAAATATCTTGAACTCTTTTAAATAATTCGAAAACTTTTGAAATTCGATTATAAACTTTTAAAAATTTTAAATCGGACAAATCCCGTTAAATCCCTTGAAACTCCTAAAAATCTCTTTAAACACATAAAAAAATTTTTAATTAAATGAAGATCCTTAAACTTTTTAAAATTATTTGAAAATTATTTAAAATGCTACGTAATAATTTTAATTCCTTTACAGACTTTTTAAACTATATTCAATCGATTGAAATTCCACAAAATCCCTTAAGATGCTGAGGCCAACACTTTATAAGATATATGTAACTATTTGGTCAGAGAGATTGAAGATAGAAGTTGAAGAAAAAAAATTGAGTAACTGAATCAGACAGGGTTTAGAAAAGGAATGGGGGTAATGGACACATATATGTTCTGAACTATCTAGTAAATAAGAGAATTAAAAGGGAAAAAGGGGAAATGATAGCAATGATCGTGGACTTAAAGGCGGCGTTTCACTCATTAGACCGAGGCAAAATAGAAAAAGTTATGGTAAAAAAGAGGATAAGAGAGGGATTAATAAAGAGAGTTTTAGAAATTTTTAGAGGGACAAAAAGCAGGGTAAAGGTAGGAGATGAAGTAGGAGATAGTTTCTGGTTGGTGAGAGGTGTGAGACAAGGATGTCCTCTGAGCCCACTTTTATGTAGCTTATTAATATTAGACTTGGAAAAAGAAATGAGGAGAAAAGGTTGGGGAGGAGTTAGGATAGAGAAGGAAAAGATATATACACTGGCATACGCAGACGACATAGTGTTGATGGCTGAGGATGAAGAAGGGATGGCAGGATTAATTACAGGATTAGAAAAATACTTAGATGGGAAAAAGCTGAATATAAATGTAGAAAAGTTAAAGATAATGAGGTTTAGAAAAGGAGGTGGAAGAAAAAAAAAGAATGGAGAAGGAGATGGAAGGGAATACAGTTAGAGGAAGTAAAAGAGTATAAATATTTGGGATATATCCTGCAAACTAATGGGGATATATATGGGGATGGAAAGACAGGAAAGATATTGAGAGTTTACAAGAAATGTACGAGGGTGGATTGATAAGTTTCCGGCCTGACCAAGAGATGGCGCCACTAGGCCTACCTTGAGGTGGCGTTCTATAGTACCATCCTTAGATAGCT
>NC_046660.1:34320303-34350714 GCF_010883055.1 Belonocnema kinseyi | reverse complement strand
AATTGACAAAAAGGAAGAGGGAAAGACAATTAATAGACAGATGGGAGATGTTTGAGGATTTGAAATACAATAATTGGTATAAGCTGATAAAAAAGGAAGGAGTACCAAAGTATTTAGAAAAGGGAAGGGGAGAGAGAAGGTGGACCAGAATAGCAAGATTTAGATTGGGAAACGAGGTAAGGGAGGGGATGTGCTGGGAAAAAGAAGAGAACAGAAAGTGTAGAATATGTGAATGGGAGGAAAACCATGGGAGTATGTATGGGAAGGATGTAGGAGAGGAATGGAAGATGAAGAAAGGTGGCAAGAGAATGTGGTTAAGATTCTAGGGGAGGAGGGATTGGGAGAAAAATGGATGAAAGAGTTGAGGGTGCTAGAGGAGCGAAAAAGAGAGAATGAAAAAATGTATGTGCAAAAGGCAAATGGAGGTGTAAAAAAGTGAAGGAAAAAGGAAACGGAAGTCGCTTAGATTAGAAGCGTAAAGATTTTAAGTAATGGTAAGGTAAAAGTTAAGTAGACTAAGATGCGTTTGCGTTCTCATGCTCTCTGTCTCACTTGCACTCTCGCTTTCGTCGCTCGCTCACACGTTTGCTAATAAGTCTTAAATTGCGCTATCGCAGGAAATAGAGATAAGGAACTAGATATAAGATTATGTGTAAATAGTTGCAAATAATTGTATATATAGAGAGAATAGGATTGTAAAAAAATATAGATATAAGCGGAAAGATTGTAAGGACACCGAAACAATTTTAAATTTTCTTGACATTTTTAAAAATAATTTTAAATAATATGAAATGTTTAAAAACTTGTAGAGCGCAAATTGAAATTCAGGAATATTTCCGGATATTTCGGAATATTGAAGTTATCGGCCCCTCGGCATATAGAAATAAGTTGGTTTAAAAATATGATAATTTGAAAAAACCATTTTTTATTTTAAGTACATGTTACATTCAAATCTCTAGTATATATTTATAACCACCGGCGATCTTATAAAAAGTGGTTACCAGTAAACTGTAATTAACGGCAATTTTTTTAGAGAATAAAGTATGAATAACAATCATCGCTGACCGAATCCTTCTGAATTTCTCGAGAGCGAAATATGCTGTCTTTCAAAGAAAATTATACTTTTTTCATGTTTTAAAAATTGGAACAAAATTGGTTGAAATAGGGAAAGTTTAATTAGCAATTTAAAAATTATTAGTATTTATGTGATTTGAAATTACCACAAATAATTGAAATTTTAAGGGCTTTTGATCATAAAAAGGTTTTAGTATCACAATTTTTGGTGAATAAAATTTAGTGAGTTCAAAATGAAGTTCAAATTATTTAAGTTTCAAGGTTCTGAGGTCGAATTTTTTTTCATTTTTTATTTTTCTCATTTACAATTATTATTCAGTTTAAAAGTTTGTTTAGTATAATTCAATTCATTTATTGATTTTATAGAAACTCGCCTTATTAACTTGAAGTTCGGATTATAATTATGTTCTGTAATAACAGTTTTAGATTCTAGAATTTCAGAAGCGTTAACTTTGAAAGATTCAATTTAGTTTTCAATATTAAATTTTCAAATCTTGATCGCTTTGAATTTATAATTGTTCAAATTCAAAAGTTTGCACTTTTTAATTATTTAATTTTGAACGCTTTTAACTATAAATTATTTTTAATGACCTAATCTCAAAATATTCAATTTTTAAGGTTTTGACCTTTCCCTATTTTCGAAATTTTTAATCTAAAATCATTAAATTGATTGATTCTTCAATTCAAAAGAAAAATATGTGAAAGGAAAATCTATTTCTTTAGAATCTGTGGTAACTAATTTGTAGTTATTTTTTGTGGTACAGGAAAAAGTCAATATAAAAGATTTGAATCTTTCTTACTTTTTGCATTTGACGTTTATTCTCGTGTGTTTGATACCTTTTGGGAGAGGGATTAGGGAGGGGGGGATCTGGGTTCTTTGTAATTATCTTTAAAATCTTAACGCTGTTTTGCATTTTTCCTTTTGCTTGCAGCCACCAGATTAGGGTAAACTTATTTCCTCCTAAAGCCATTTCGATGTTATCACTTTAATATTTATTATTTAAAAGTAATTAAACTGTTGCTTTCGCAAACTTTGGTGCTGGGATTTTAGCGAAACAAAGTATCTGTCACGAGGGCGCCAGGCGTCGAGGCAATGAGACCACATATGTGACCGTATGCGAAGAAAGGGACCTTACGCGCTAAAGCTCTCTCGTTCAGTCTCCGGCTGCGTTTAACATGCCTATGTTTGCAACTTAAGAAAAAAAAAGTAATCAACTTAAAAAATTTCTGATATCTTCAAATGAAAAAGCAACTCAACAACTATCGATTGGTGTAAAAACCTAAAAATCTATTTTTGGCGCGTAAGGTCCCTTTTTTCGCGGACGGTCACATATTTTGTGCGTTAAAATTTAAAAGCTTTAAATGAGATATAAGTAAAACTCAAGGATATACAGACAAGACCTTAAATGCCGGGGCTGAAGCATATACAGAAGAAAAATAGAATGAAAATATCTTTAGGAGTGGCTACGTAAGAGCTCGTAGAATAAACAGCCGCAAAGTAAGGACAATACTTCCACTTGGAGCGTCAAAGTAGGACCTATATTTCTACTCGGGGCACGTGACCTAAATAGATTAAAAAACTTCTTACCTGGAGAGAATTAAGATTTTTTTGAATAAGTTTCTTCACATTTTTGGGGTCTTCTAAAGTATTTTTAAAGTGATGATTTTATTTTGTCGACCAGGGTAATTAATTAATTAATTAATTCTGATGTTAAATTTTGCTGATTAATAGTAACACTAATTTTCTAAAGAAACGAGAACAAATATGCTTTGGCTCGGTTTTGAACCGGGAACGCCAGTTTTCACGAGTAGAGCGTTAACCAATTACACCACCGAGGCCACAGCATAATTTTTCTCGTTTCTCGTATATCAACAGGATGGCGCACGTCGGCATCTTTATACCTGTGAGTTTTTAGTTACTAATTCTAGTCTGAATAAGATAACCGAATATGGAATTTTAAAAGTAATGATGTTATTTTGTCGACCAGGGTAATTAATTAATTCTGATGTTAAATTTTGCTGATTACAGGTCAAAATAACTGGTCTTAGAATAGCAGATTTTGTCACTACCCGAGTAAAAATGCTTTGAATTGAGTTCGATTTGAATTGCCACCAATTAAGATATGCTGAAGTCGAAAAGTTTCATTCGAGCATGTATCAGTTTTGAAATGGAGGCAGACTTCAATGTATGCCTTGGAGACAAGTTTTTTTTCTGGAAGACATAAATTTATATCTTGAGTCGAATTTTTATGAATACAACACGCGCGGTTTATAACTTCAAGTGTATACCTGTCCTAACAAAAAGGGTCATTCTGACTGTCATAAAAGCTAATCTTTGTTAATGATTAGACAATCTTGTATATTTTTAAACTATATATATTCAATCGACTTATCTACGGATTTTCATTTGTATTATACTTGTTTGACGAAGATACCGAAAATGTTGTTTGTTTTTACGTATTTCTAATAACTTAGGAGGTCCTTCTACAAAGTTACATTTTTTATTGTTTTGAAGAAAATTTTTGAGGGTTAGACTCGTTCATTCCCACAGATTCCAGATTTTTAATTAAAAATAACTAATTTAATAATTACAAATTTTTCATTTATCAATTTTAATCTCATTTATGAGCCGAAAAATGTTCGACCATCTCAGCTAAAACAAGACTCGTCTTGAGACAAGTGAACGTTGTCTAGTTTTAAGACGCAGCCAGACATCGATGTCTTGCTGACGAAAACAAGACATAACCAAGTCGAATTCAAGTCGAAGCTTTTTTACTCGGGTACGCTTCTTTTTATATTGCTGCCCACAAAGTTATATAAAAAAGCCAAAAATGTTAAAATTGGATGCGTGTTTGCTTTTTAATTCATTAATAAAAATCCCCCTGTTTTTTTTCAGAATCAGTGCGTCCACCGCAATTATCAGCAAATCAAACAGACCTAAAAGACTTTAAGAATGGTCAAGTAGTAATGGTCGAAGGAACTACAGGATTTTCTGTAGTAGAAGATGGGAAGACTAGGCCATTGGACGGGATTGAGAAGGAGCTTTTCATGGTACTTTACAAAAAAGGCGTCCAAAAGCAAGGTCCAGATTCGAACAATTAATCTTAGCTCCTCAGGTGGAGTGGGGAGTGTAACCTTAACATAAATATTCAACTTTAGACCCCCGCCCCCTATTCTGACTCTGAATCAATACCTGGGTTATTTAATAGAATAGGGTTCGTTTCACACATTCATGAAAATGCTACATTATCATGACTTTAGGAGCGAGAAGAAAGTTACCGTTACTAATGCGCGAGCGACAAAACAACTTTCGCGCATGTGCATTTTGAAAATTATATTACTTTCTTGCTCAAAGACCAGACAGTGCTACGAAACGAAATATTAAAGTTAAAAAAATCCTGGAGCTCGTGTTGCTAAACCAATTGAAAAGTTCATTTTTTTATTAAATCTATTTGATTATTTATTAGTCGAAGATTGATCATTTTGGTAGAAAATCCACTTTTTCGTTTAAAAAACATATTTTCAGGTTAGAAACTTAACATTTTTGTAAAAATTCGTATTTTCCGCTTAAAAATGCATTAAATTTTCTGGAAAATTAGGGTACGTGGTTTAAAATTAACTTATTGTTAAAACTTCATATTCTTGGTTAGAATTCAAATATTTGGTTGAAAATTAAACCATTTATTTTAAAATTCAACTATTTTTATCAAATAAATTTTTATTTAATTACTTATATTGATACATAATACATTAATACATGTTTAGTTGTTTTTAAAGATCAATATTTTTATCGGAAAATTTAATTATTTAATTTCTGTTTGAATTTTGATCCTTTTCAAGTTGAAAATGTAACTACTTGGTAGTTGGGTCGACAATTCACCTACTTTGTTGAAACTTCATTTCGTTGGTTGAGAACTAAACTACCTAAAAATTCATAATTTGGAAGTATTTAGCTGTTTAGAAGTTCGTTTTCTTTTTTCGAGAATTCATCTTTTCATATTTAAGAGTCAACTGCTTTACAGAACATTTGTTTTCTTAGTTTGAAAACTCAATTCTTTTTTTTTTAAATTCGTCTTTTTGGGAATTAAATGAATCTTCTTTGTTGAAAATTAATTTGTTTGCTTAATGATTTAACCATTTTGTCGAAAATATCGCATTTTTTTGTTTAATTAAACTGATTGACCATTTTTTTTAAATAATCTTTTAGTCAGAAAATTGAAATATTCCATTTTTTGTTGAAACCTTTTTTTCATTTAATTCAAAATTAAACTACTTGATTGAAAATTCACGTATTTTACTTCAAATAAGTCTTTTGGTACAAGATTATTTTTCTTAGTTAAAAAGAAATCTCTGTATGCTAGAAATTATACTATTTTGTTAAAAATATAACTATTTCGTGAGAAGTAGAATTACTTTATTATAAATCAAACCACTTTGTTGAAAATATCTTCTTCTGGGTTGAAAATTCATTTTTTTCTGCTAGAAAAGTCATCTTTCTTGATTGAAAATTCAACGGTTTTTGGTTAAATTAAATTTTTTCCTTTTTGCATGTTTTCTCATTTGGTT
The DNA here is from genome assembly GCF_010883055.1 of Belonocnema kinseyi. Lineage (NCBI taxonomy): Eukaryota > Metazoa > Arthropoda > Insecta > Hymenoptera > Cynipidae > Belonocnema > Belonocnema kinseyi. The sequence goes on along the minus strand of NC_046660.1, from coordinate 34,345,074 downwards.
AAAAACGCATCTTCGTAGGTTAAAAACTAATATAATTGGTTAAATATTAGACTATTTTATCAAAATTTAAATTATTTTGTTTTGAAATTTAACTATTTTGTTAAATTCATCTTTATTGATTGAAAATTCAACTCCTTTTTAATAATTTATCCTTTTACATTGACAATTCATGTGTTATCGTAGAAAAACCTTTTTTGTTAAAATAGACATTATTTTATTAAACATTAAATATAATTTGCCTTGAAATCTGAAAAATGTGAAGCATTTATATCAAATTTAATATAGTATTTACATTAGTTTCGATTAAAAGAATTAATTCCTATATTGTTCCCCTGTTTTCGCGAAAATTACATCATTAGGCAGGATACTTGGGTAACTAGTAATGTGCTATTCGTAATGAAAATTGATGCTCATGCGCGATGAAAGCTTTGACATTCGCGGGTTGCCAACGTCGAGATTTGCACCCCTTTAGATTCGAATCCACCTTTAATAAACTATTTTTTGTATATTTAAAACTTAGAAACTTTATATGGGGATGGAAAGTTTGTAAAAAAACAGACGTTACCTAATTTGACAGAGATTTAAGTTTAAAGAAACTAATTCTTACTCTATATATCTTACAGGCAAAGTATACAATCTAGGTACTATATATAATCTCTAGGCATTATATATAATGTCTGGCTATTCCAGACAAAGTATGTCATCTAATACTTACTATATACATTTGCTAGGCATTATATATAATTCGAAAAATCAAAACTTCATTTTCTGCTCAATTATATGTAGACTCACAATCTAGTACAATTTATTAGATCTGCATTTAGGAATTTGTATCTATTAAAATATGAGTAACTATATTTTTCTTACAGAAGATTTAAATATAAGGCTATTCAAACCCCAGCGTGGACATCGGATGATGCGCTTATCTCCTAGTTCTAGTAAACCTGTTCATATTGGAACAGCCGACGATGAAGGGATCATTCGAAGTCCAAACGGTAATTTAAAAACTAAGATGCAATTTGAAACAAAAATAATAAAGAATTCTGTCAAAAACGTCTCACCATTTTTAAGACGATTTTTAGTATTTCTAAGTGAATGATTTTTTATTCTTTATTCTAATTCATTTATATAATTTTCTTACGCAATCAGGTGAAGTAGTAGATCCTGCAGAGGGCGATAAAGCGTTCAACTTCAAGAATCGACCTGAAGGAATATTTATGAGTCAAAGATGGCGCCCTTTTAGAACGCCAAGGGACTTTAAAGATCCCTCGTCCAGCTGGTAATACAAAAAATAAATAAAATACAATATAAAATATTATAGAATTGTGACAACAGCCTCCAGTTTTTTTTTAATTACGGGTTTCTGTTGTGAAAAAATCCTGAAAATAAAACCAAGAACCTAAAGACCAAATTGGGACAAACGCCATAAAATATTCCTATTGTGATCTGAAAAAAACTTCGTGTTTTTCTCGCTAAAAATAAAAAGAAAAAAATCGTTTTCCCTTTGGAAAAAGATCAGAAAATTGATTCAAAAAAAATTTTTTAATTGATTTTTCTCCAAAGGGAAAACGAATTTTTTTCTTTTCATTTTTAGCGAGAAAAACAGGAAGTTTTTTTTCAGATCACAATAGGAATATTTTACGGCGTTTGTCCCAATTTTGTCTTTAGATTCTTGGTTTTATTTTTAGGAATTCTTCACATTTACAATTTGAGCAATTTCTTTAATAATGATAATGCAAAAAAATGTTCGTTTCTCAATTAGTTTTGAAGTCATTAAGAGACAACAGTCATATAGAATTTCAGAAGGTTTATAAACCAATTATGTAAGTAGATTTGGAAGAAAATAAAGTCTCCGTGCTTTTATGAGGACGCGGGAGAGGGCATTACAAATCTTACCTTAAAAGAACTTTTATTGCAAAAAAAGTAAATATAACTCTTTTACAACTTAGGGCGCAGTTTCAATGAAATAGGTAGATTTTTAACCAAATAAATTATTTTTAACCACAAAAATTTAATTTTGAATCAAAAAAGTGGAATCTTTAACAATATACTTACATTTTCAATGAAAGAAATAAATCCTGAACCAAAAAAAAATAAACTCTTAACGAAACGTGTAACACTTTAAGTTTCTACCTTAAAATATCTGAATTTTCAATTAAAAATAGTAGACTTTTCAACCGAAAAAATAAATTTAAAACCAAATATCTTACTTTTTAACCACAAAGCAGAATTTTCTGTCAAACATATAAATCTTTAATGAAATGCAGAAATTTTTAAGTAAAAAATATAATTATTCAACCAACATAAACTTCCAAATTAAAATAAAATAGTGGAAATTCAAGATAAAAAATATACAATTTTCAATCTAATACAATAATTTAAAAAAAAAATGGTTCAATCTTTAACAAACAGATTGATATTAGCCGAACCAGAAGAAATTTCTGATGAACTAAAGGATAATAGATGTTTTAACTAAGAAAGATGAAATTAAATAAAAAATGAAAAAGTTGATTTTTTCCGTTATTAAAATGAATTATTAATAAACGAAGAAAATTTTCAACACAATAGGTAAATTTTCAACCGAAGAGTTGAATTTACAACAAAAGGATATAAATTTTCAACTAACTATGAAATAAATAAACTTTCAGTAAAAAAATTAATTAAAAAGTAGACTTTTCAAAAAAATGTAGAACTTTCAACGAACAAAATGGCTGTAGAACTAAAATAATTAATCATCAATAAAAAAAATTAATTTTTGACCAAGTATATTTGCACCTTCAACTTTCAACGGAGAATGTAATAGATAATATTTCAACAGTAAAGAATTTAATTCTTTAACGAAAACAGGTTAGTACAACTATGAAAGGCGAATTTTCAAAAAAAGAGTTCAAATTTCAACTAAGAAGACTAGTCAATAAAGAATCTTAATTTTATACAAAATGTTAATTATCATCCCAAAAAGATAAATTTTCATTAAAAAGAAGTCGAATTTTGAACAAAAGGTGTATTTTCAACCAAATTAGTTAAATTATGAAACCAACAAAACAAATTTTTTCTCGAAAGAGCTGATTTTTTAAGTAAAATAATGACTGTTTAACAAAATTGTTGAATTTTTAACAAAATAATCCATTTTCCAACCAAGCAACAAACATTTTAACCACAAAATGTATTCTGGAAAAATAGAGAATAAAAAAATATATATAATTATACGTTTGTATAACATGCTTGTTTTTAAATATTTTTATTTTTAAATTTAATTTAATAAACGACCAACGTTCATTTATTAACCAGAATTTATATGTATGTTTATTCCCATAATTTATCAAATCTTATTCGAATTTTTGTCGGGGAGGGTCGGATTTAGAGAAAATCTTCCTGTATCTTACATGTAGGAGGCGAAGATGATAATTTTAGCAGAAACGCCTTACGTAATTTTTGGATGAATCCTTAGAACCCTTAGAACCCTTAGAACCCTTAGAATCGACTTAGAATTTGCCTGAATTTTTCTGATTTTCTTAAAATGCCTTACATGTAGCAGTCCTTTTTAATAACATGCTTTTCAATTGATCAAAATTATAAATATATACATTTATTTACAGAATCGATGCGGTAGTTCAGTTATTAAAAGTTCTGATGAACTTTTACAAAAAATGGTGTTCGTAATATAACTTGTCTTGAACAGATCTGGCTTGGATCAAGACTTTAATAAGTAAAATAGGTTGTACAATAGTTTTTAAACTAGTTTGTAAAAGATTTGGCTCCTCCTGGAGGTTTTTGCCACAAATGTGTTTTTCCGGCCAGGTTGCACTGTAGTACAATTGTATAGAGATGCAGGCAAATGCAGGAGATAATAAAAATAAAACTTATAAATTTTATTTCTTGCATTATCAGGTTGATTTATTTTCCAACCCTTTTGTTTTTTGGCTCTCAATGCATGCGACCGAAAAAACAAATTTACTTTAACTCGTCATGTATCTTGAACGTTTTTTTTTAAAGATTTGCATAAAATATTCTTTGTTGAAGAAGTCAGATGAATTGCGAACAAAAAATACAGTACTAGATTTTTCAACAAAAATGAATTATTTTGTAGCCAAAATAACTTATATTTTCCTAATGATTTTAATTATATTAGTTCGCATTCAACTGAAAATACAAGAAACAGGGAAATACAGACGAATAGGGGGTATACTTTGAAGTCTAAAATATGAAACTGATTTTAAATACTTATTAATTTACTATTGAACTGTACCTTTGCAGGGTCATCTGTAGCAAATTTTTCCAACTTAAAAGTTTGTTTTTTAGAAATTATCATTTTTGGATTTCTTTCAATTCAAATGTAATATGTATATAAAATTTGTTTAAACAAATAGTCACCTATGTCGTTTCCTATGGTAAAAACATCGTTCTCATCTACACTTGCTGAGATTTATTAAGAAAAAGGAAAGTTGCTCTCTTAATACTCTTCATAATGAAATATAAATATTAATAATTAAACAGAAATGTTGAATTTGGCTATTTTAGTCAGAAAGAGATTTTGTATGTCCTACTCAATCTTAATAGCATTAAATATAAACAAAATGTCTATTCTGGACTTTTCGTTGCTGTAAATTTGGTTAGAAGATAAGTATTACCGTAAATCAATTTATTATTAATTGTGGCTGATAAAATATTTGTACAAATAATTAAGATTGCCTATAACAAATTTTTAAACAAATTCTCATAGTGTACATTTTTCCTAGAAAATTTTTGTATATCTCTCTAACGTTGTACATTTGATAATTTACAATAGAAAGTTTTATGTACCTACATCTAATAATATTTCAACAAATGAATCAACAATAACCGATCATTGCTATAATTTTTATTGTAATATTAAACAGTATGTGTAAATAGTAATTCTTTTTTAAGTTTTCGAACAGACAATGCAGTCACGCAGTTTGCTAAACTTTTTAATCAGTCTCATAGTATAATATTTAAAATATTTGTGTAAAAAATGTAAAAATTAAAATAAAGTTATGAACCGTTAGAGAATTTTGGCTGGGCCACGGAAAAATAAACTGAAGTTATAATAGAATCAACTTATAAATGAAATCCATTATAATTGATGAAAAATGATAAGACTTAAAAAAAAACAGGAATTATAGGATACTTTATTTTTTAAATCTAAAAGAGAGGCTAGGCTTCTAGACGCGCTGTGTGTGCCTAGGACTCATTCCGGTTTTTTTACCTTCTTAACTGAGACGGTATAAGATTTCTGTTAAGTTTACCTTCCTTTCCCCATTTTTGTAAAATATCAACGTTTTGAAACACCTTGAATCCGAAAACAGGTTTTTACCTATGTGTCTAAGTATCTGTCTGAATTTTCGTGTGTCTGTAGATTTTTAGTTTGTTAGCACAATAACTTTCGAAATGATAGGCAGATTAGATTGGCGTTTTTAAGTTTTTTTAAATAAAGGTCAAGCTTGTGAGTCACTCATTTTAAATAAACATTCAAAAAGTGGGAGAATTTAAAAAATTTTTAAGACCACTTTTTTATAATTTTTAATTAATACTATGTACGGTTATTCAAAGCATTTAAAAAGTTGAACAATTTATCCAAATGACTTTTTTCGATAAAAATAAAATTACCAGAGTTATAGCGTTTACAAAATTCCAAAAAACGAATGAAATTAAACATTTTAAGCCAAAAAACGCACGATATCCATAAAAAAACTCAAATGAAAAAAAAACATTTTATTTTGAACAACTTACAAGATTATCGCAACAAAGTTTTAAATTTTTCTAGAAAACTGAAAATTAAAATTCCGATTGGACAGAAAATAATGGAAAATCGATAATTCCATTTTGCGGTGAAACTATGCAAGCTCGACAAAAGTTGAATAGACAAAAATTGTGCAACCAAAAAAGATCTAAAAATTTTTTATTGTTTAATTTTTGGTAGAAGGCGTAGTTTTTGTCTTATTTGTAAAAAACAGCCTTAAAATAGAAAAATTACATTTTTAGACAAACGATACAAGCAACAGAAAACCAAAAGATAAAATTTGTTCATTCAAAAAAGGGGTTAAAGTTTGTTAATAATGATTTTTTGAAAGGATGCATAGTTTTTGTTTCAATCGTGTAAAATAACATGGAAAATACAAAAATTAAAGGTTTGGAAAAACGACGAAAGATACAGAAATCTACAATTTATTTATAATTTTTAGAAAGTAAGAGTGAATTTTCTTTCAATTGTAAGAAATAAGATAAAAAATAAATCTTTTGTTGAAAAACGACACAAGGGATAAAAACTGAAAAGACAAGAGTTTTTCAAACAAAAAGGTTTAAAAATTGTTATAAACTCTTGTTTATTATGATTATTGTTCATAATAATCTTTCCGAATAATGCCAGAAATTGCTGTATATCTGAAATTTGCAATTTTTTGTCTACTTTTCACTTGCAGTAAGTTAGTATTTTATTTTATTACGTAAATATAATTATATAAAGAAAATTATTATTGTTTATAGCTATCTTTCACTATATTAATACTAGATAGTTGCATTTCTGTCTTAATCTTTAACTTTTTGTCCACTTTTCAATTAGATTAAAGTTATAATTACTTCAAGTTTACAAAAATAATTTGTTAAACAATTTATAATCATTTTTAATAACCTTCTCTTTGATTAAATGTTTAAAGTTACTGTTTTTTCTCAACTTTGTAACTATATGTTTATTTTTTGCTTGAAGTGGCCTGATAATTAATTTCAATTCGCAATAATAATATCTTGAACAAATTATTATCATTTATTATTATCTCCATCTATATTAAGCTCAGACAGTTACGAGCTTTTTTAAAATTTAAAACTTTATGTCCTCTTTTCACACAGTCAGTTAATTATTAATGCACTTAAACAAAAATAGTTGTTTTAAAATTTCATTATTACTTATAACTATCTTCTCTTCGGTCAGTGCTAGAAAGATGCATTTTTCTGAAATGTTTAACTTTGCGTCGCCATTTTATATATCAATTATATAATACAAGTTATAAGTAACAAGGAATCTATATTATTATCGGGGTTGGTAACAACCGATCAAATCAAGATATTTTCCACGCAACGTGAAATAGAAATCAACACTATCGATCGAAGGTAATCCCTAAAAGATAGAATTTATTAACGTCTTTTCGGTGTAGATGAAGTTATAAATTTTGAAATTAATATTAAATTTTTTGTGAAATAAAGATTGCCTTCATTCCTAAATCGTAATCCTAAATCAATAGTGTAGATATATATTTCACGGTATGTAAAAAAATACTTTCATTTGATCAGTTTTTACAACTCTGGTGATAATACAGATTCTTTGTAAATATTTTCTTGATATTTAAAAAAATATATTACATTTTTCGTTAAAAATAGATATTTTTGGTTGGAGAAAATAAAAAAAATACTAAGAAAACAGAAAATATCTTTTGTTCTGAAAAAATGAAATCTCTGGCTCTATTTTTAATTAATTAATTATTTATGTGAAAATGTAATATAAAAATTCCACCTGAAGCGTCCGAAAGTGAAATATGACGAAATTAAAGTTCGGGACAACATCCACAGCTTTCGAAATAAGCCAAAATTTGGTGTCAAAACGATTAACTTTCCTTAGTTGTGCACCTATTTTCAAGGGTGAAAACATGAAACTGATCATTTTAATTTTGAGAGCATTGACCTTCTAGATGCAACAAAGTTAACATTGACGTTTTTCTGTCGAATTGGGGATAATATCCTAGCAGGGAAAGTTTTTCGAAATAATTCTGAGAGTTGTTTCAACATCGCTTGAGAATTCAAACAAGGAAATCGATATTCTCTATGAATAAAATTCACCAAATAAATAAAAATGTTATTCACAGGATCATATTTATATTTGTTTCTTATTTGGCATTATTCTTCATTTGCAGCTACCCTTGAAAATTTATTATTTCAACACATGAAAACTATTACAATTTAAAATGTGCATTGAAATTGAAACAGACGTATTTTAATTCTCTTATTTTTGTAATTTAAACAAGTGTGCGCCCTATCAAAACAGGTCGAAAGTGAAATTTCAGATTTAATTCAGGCGAACAATTTTGTTAATTAAAATTTTATTGTATATTGTGTCTTTTCCCAAATAATTTTATTTCATATTATTAATTTTTTTACAATTTTTTTTTACAATTTTTGTATTTACAGTTGGTGTCGTATTTTAAATAGTTTGACCGCAAAATGGAATTATTATCTTCAATAGATTTCTAGGATTAAAATGAATAACAAACATGTTATTCCAAAAAATGATAAGAAAAATATGTTCACCTTTTAATGATTAACAATTTTGCTATTCAACATTTTTTTATATCTCTTAGAGTTTTTCAAAAAACATTAATATTTTAATTTTTGAAAGCATCTTCTATAAATAAAGCTATAGCCGATACTCAATAATTGCTAGGTAAGGAACTAGGTAAGAAAAAATGTTATTTTTAGGCTGTAGAAAAGTTCAAAATAGCGTAATAAAATTGGCTTATTCCTTAGAAGGTTACCGTGTATACAGTCACCGAAGAGAGCAACGAGGACAAGCAAACACAGTAGTTAAAATACACTTTTTCGATCAGTGGACCCCCAGAAAGTCGAAATTTGATGCACTTCGCAAAAATCAATATTCACATAATACCGATATCTTCTCATTGAGGTAGAATTTAATAAACATGGAAAGCTTAATCTATCAGAGAAAGTCGTTAACAATTTTCAAGTGATGTTTTTTGATTTTAATATGGGTATCGCAAATCTACTTAGTTTAAACTTATGAAATATATCCATTGAAGATTCAAGGAAAATAAGCAAAATTGTCTAAGAACCAAAATCATGGAACATTTTTATTATGGTTTAAGGGACGGCAATCGTTTTAAAATTAATTTGGAAAAGCTGTGCGTTAAAAAAAACCAATGTGCATTTACCTGAGAGTCAGACAGATTACTCGCTTCTGCCAATCATGACGGCACGAATTTTTTTCAAACACTATGTTTAATAGTTGAAAATGCAGCAGTTTTCTTATTAAATTAAAAGCTTCTCACACGAATCACATTCGAATATATCATTAGAAATATAGCCTCATTAAAATATGCACTTGAATTTTTCCAAGGGGCTGTATATACAATCCTTTTGAGTGAATCATGACTAGACTTACGTACATATCCTCTCAAAAGGAATTTATCATAATTATTTATTTCGATTATGTCAAGAAACTAAAAGAAAACATTTGCCAAAATAGAAATGATCCTTGTGTTTTCATTTTGTACGAGGAACTGGTAAAAACCTTGTTTTGGTAGAGGTTACGAAGATTTAAAACCATGTTACAAGATCAGGTGACTAAACTCATTTAAAAGTTTCACAATGTTGCCTTAATTCATATTGTTTCAATGAGTTCGAAAAACTTACACAATCGTCTTTTATTAAATTTTTTCATTTGTCACGTTTCTCACTATTTTCAGCTTCTTTTAATTATTATTATTTATGCAGTCCTAAGTAATTTAATATATTTTCACGAAAGCATTGTTAGCTTTCCAGTGTCGAACACTTAAAATAAATTCAAAGAGTTTTCCTGCTAGAGGATATTAAAAAACAACCTTTACAATTAATCCAACGACTCTTCCTGCAAGGATGAGCTTGGTACAAATTATAATTTCAATAGTCTAATGAGAAGAGCGTGCCTCGACATATTAGACAATGCCTGGTTTTTTCCCCGTCATTGACTAGCTCGCTGCGTTTGTCTCTTCAATCTACTTTACAGGAAACCGTTGATACGTTTTTTCTTATTGGGGGACTGATTGGCCGCTCTGGTTTAGCCTCATTCAGAGGGACCGTCAATCCCTCAGCTCCTGGACGAGCTGGAAGCACAGCCGCTGCCTGAGTTTGGCCTGCCGGAGAAATAGATTGAGGAGAAAGGGTTATATTAGACCCGCCAGGACCCCACATATTTCATCCCTGCGCCATCTCCCATTCTCCTTCTCTTTTAGAGATTAAATTTGCGTGATCCATTTTGGTTCACACGAGAAGCTAAGGAAATAACAGCTCACACCGCAGCAGCGCGACAGATCGCACGCGATTGGTTGGCGCTCTGTGTGTGTATACACGGACGGATCGTGCTTGAGCCGTTTCCCGCAGACAGCACCCGTACTTTCTTATGTGAACACCTTTAAACGTATCGCACGGTACACGTGGAGCACCATCGCGACCAAATCGCCGACTTGGCAAACCATCGTTCAACGACACTGATTTCTACCGCAGGAATCAAGAGGATTCCATAATTAAATTCACCGAGCTAAAATCACGCGATACCGTGTCCGACCGCGTGCTGGTGCGACGCCATCGCCAGTTGACCGCAAACACCAAATAATCGCAAATCATTTCGTTCAAACATATTCATCTGTGCAGATTTCCTTTGTGTGTTTTTATCAAGTAAATCCGGGTTTTTATGCCGTTATTGGTTTTTTTCCCAAAAAACGGTATACCATTTCGTATTCCCTTCCTTAACCGTTGCGGGGTGTGGGGTACTAAATAAATAATTAACGGAGATCGTCGTTACATTTATTTTGAGGGCTGCTTTAAAATCATTGGGAAAGATGTAAAAGCGGTACCTTGACTTTACTTTTTCATGACCGCCTTCATATTTTAAACTTTAATTGAAATATTACGGTCAATCACCAAATTGCTGTGGGTGGATGACGAGCAGAAAATAGGTTATTTCAAAAGTGGATAGAGTAAGCTGAAATTGATCAGGTGTCTACTTGTGGTCAGGTGTCTTGTGTCAGGTGATCAGGTGTCTACAGGTGTCTTCTTGTGTTTTCACTTCAAACCAGGATCTTATAAAAACATCGCCTTCTCATTGTTTCAACAAACTTAAGAAAAAAATCAAATCATATTTTTGTAACGTGCATAAAAAATTGCAAGATTATTCCAAGAGGCAACTCAATCAAGCACAATTTGCAGCTTTCCATGATCGAATTTATAGACATTGTCTACCAATCTTAAGTGAAATTGCGCTGATTTATAATTATACAGGGTGATTTTTTCAACTTGGAACTTTCAAGAATCATTTAAGATTTCTAACTTGCCCCCACCCCCAAGGGGCGGTGTGGGGGGACTGATTTTAACATCAGTGTATGTACTCCTCAAAGTGATTAGATTTTGATTAATAACATTTTTTCATAGAGTGCCTATTTTTCGAGATATTTGAAAGTTTCAAGTTAAAAAAATCACTCTGTATAGTACTTTGAAAATAACATTTATTAGATTAGAATTGTATTTCATTTCATGTTATTTATTTATTTATCCAACAGTCTTACAACCAATTACAGGATAACATACCCATATTATCAATGACATAGAGTATACGCAGCGAAGTTATATTATCATTTTTATAATAGAATATTATATTGTTTACAATGCCACTCATTCTATTTATAGGCGTATTGATCATTCCAGTAGGTTTCTTTTTTGTAGTTTCAAGATAAAAAGGCACCTCAGAGCGGGTTTTTCGTGACGGAGCAAACTATGGGATCGCAGCTAGTGAATAGGGACTGTCGACATAACCCTTTAGTAATTTCAAGATAAATACGTTCCCACTTTCAATAAGAAGATTCGCGCAGTTCACAAGGAGACAACTTGGGAATAGACTGATGCCAGAAGTGAGCTTATTTAAAAGTTTGCAAATGTTTAACAGTAGCTCTTGTTTAGAGATTTGAATGGTGTCTCCAAAAAGAACTCGTGATATTTAAAAGAGTCCTGAAGTATTAGGACTAGAAGGTTTATACACGATATTAAATAAGCACACAAATGCGTCCACAGTATCAAGAGGACAGGTAAACTCTCTGTCATTATATATCATAATACCTGGAATTCTAGAGTTTTTTCAGTCTATTTATAGTACGTGGGTCCAAAGAGCACAGAAAATCGCCGAACCTCCATTGTACACCGAAATCGGTGTTCAAGTGAGTTACAACAAATTTGAGCCACACAGGTTCATTCGGAGAATCTAGGGGAAAAGAATCATTTAGAAACTGTTTTTTCTCATCCAGAGCAACCCGAAGTATCGTCTACAAACTTTTAGTCACCTGTCAAGATAATTTTGTCTGGCGTTTTTCGGGTAAAATAGATGTTGATAAGCAGGTAAGTTATAATAAAAATTACCTAACTTTTAATTTCCTCCCATTTTTCAGTGACTGTTAGTGTTTTTGAACAAAAATTGTACTTGGCGTGATATAATTTATCTAAATCTCAGGTTAATCAAAACCTACACGACATTTAAACCACCAAAGCCGGGATGTAAAAACTAAATCGTGACCGTCTGCATCTTAATTGATGCCTGTTCGCTCGAAGAAATTTCCTCTAAATTTTCTGTATTCAAAAAAGTTAAGTTAGCTGGTGGTTGAAGTGAAAATACCTAATTGTATATGTAGACGGTCATGACTTTTTCTACACATCCTGGCTTTAATTTAAATATCGAATGCCGCGACTACCTAACATTTGGAAGCTGCATTAGGAAGTTATCATTTTATTCTGAATGACTACTACACACCTGTAAATGAAAGAAAATAGAAAATCAGGCAGATATTATTTCAATTAGTTTCCTTATTAAAAATTATTTAGTCTAATATCGCAATGCGAATAGTTGCTTTGACAGGTGTTCAGGTGGTTGACAGTGCGGTTCAGCACTCCACAACTCTCGGCAGTGAGCCAAAATTTAGTCTCCAAATGATACTTTCCCCTAGATTATTTCTTCTGTCGTCTCGATAAACATCAAAAAGCTCACAATGAAAAATTCAGCATTATTAATTTGAGGTTTCAGCCGAGTCTGAGAAAAAATCAGAATATCGGGAGATATTATAAGAGATTTAAATTTAGTAGTATTACCTCTGATATGTTGATAATAAATTACAACATAATACCTAAGATAGAGGTAGTTTTGTAAGATGAGTGGTGACCTTGGAAGCACAAGTTGCAGCGAGTCTTTTGGCGATTATTTTGGGCTCTTCCAGATGAAACACAATTTTCAGATTTTTTCCACGAGCTTGCCGTTCCTCCATCACCTTCCTGAACTCGCTGAGACTCGCTTACTGTGCTAGAGTCCGGTCGGGTGCGAAAATCATGTTCATTATAGAGAATCCTTCGTTGACGTTGTTTCCTCTATGTCCAATATTTTCATAGTATAGTTTCTGCAACTTGTTCTAATTCGAAAATTATTTTGATAGGGTATGGAGGTTCAGATGTCCGTGGATTTTTACCAATCCTTGAGCATTTTTTTCTGGAAATATTCTGGGCATTCATAGAGGATGATGTTTTGCTTACGAGACATCCTTTCAGCAATCTCTAGCATGAAGTACAAATTTATATCATTATCATGGGACTTCTTTTCCAATTCTTTAACTTTGATTTTCAGGTTATCGATACGGTCTAGCGTGGAGCACAATTGATTATGCTAAAATCGTTAAATTTTAAAGCGAGAGTATTCGTTGGTTTATTAAACTTAGCGCATATGGATGCTCCATGATTTTCAAGAAATTTTTTTGTTTCATTCGTATGTTGATTTAATAGTACTTCAAGGTCCGTTTCAGTTACCGGGCTAAATGAACAAAGTTACCGGGTTAAATGAACAAAGAGCTAGGAGCAAAAAACACTAAATATATATTTTCAATCTTTACATTAAACTTTAGCTTAGTTAGTGAAACTATAATTTATATTTGATAATTAATAATTAATTAAGTTAAACTTTGGATAAGGAAGCGTACGTGAAATAAATTCGGCTGCATAAAGCATCAGAAATATTATACCAACAACAAGAAATACAATAGGCATTACAATTCGCTTTCATAAAGATTTTTTAAAATCTAAAAACTTAAATCTTAAAAGAATATCGTCTGCAAACAGTTTTCGAATTCCCTCTTTCCCTTTTCCGAGATACAATTTTTTTATCATATTATAAGTGCTACCTTCTATTGAAATTCTTTTTATGATCATCTTTGACGCAGCATCTTTCAGAGGAGCTAAAGTTGGAAAAATCAAAGGCTCAAAGAAGCATTGCGCAATCCTGAGCAAATCTTGTTTGCTAATTTTTTCAGCGGTTATTTTTTCTAATATTTCTGCGTCATATAAACCTTCATGAAAATTTTCAGTTAAATCGATGTGCAAAAAAGTCTCTAGTCAATGTTTCAAGTTTAAACATCCCCTCGACTTTTCGTTTGGGCATCTTTTTTTCGTAGTATGGCCAGGCTATCCACGTATCCAGCAATGAAACTAAAAGTCTCTAGCATGCCACATTTCTGTACAGCCCGGAATAAATGTGATGCATCAAAGGAGGCATTGTGTGCTACAAACGAACATGGATTTGAGGTAGCATTATTCAGGAATTGGCAGAATGCAAACAAAGCATCTTTTAGTGGGATTGAAGTAACCTTTTGGCCGTGGAGAAACAATTCTTTGCCAATGTTTCGCAGTCCTGTTACATCAGAAGCCTTTACATTTATTTCTTGGGTAGGGTTTACATAAACAGAAAATGAACCTCCTCCACATCGAGCTGCAATCTGCAATACACCTGCAGTCTTACCAAAACCAGAAGTCTCCAAATGCATTTAACATTCCGAACAGCATGTAGACCACTCACTCTTTCGGACATTATATACTCAACATTAAGTGTCTCTTGAAATTTAAAACATTTCATATTCTTGTCAAGCTCCTGAGCATCAACAATTCTCCTTCCTTTATAGACACTTTTCCCTGCAGATTTTATATTAACGGCAGAATATTTTCTTTTCCTCGCTTCAACTAGTCCCTCATTTCGACGCAGTTCATAGTCTAAACTTTTTTTTTTATAAATCTTCCTTTGAGTCTCACTTGACTTGACATTTTTTCCACTTTTAACAACACTCGTCGATAGCAAGCTCTTCAAATTCACATGACAGTTGATAAGATGGGTAGGTTTAAATTGCGACAGTGCACGATCTACGAGGCTACCGCTGGCATAGCAGTGGTAACTATACGTTTACACACGTGTATGAATTCTATGCCAGTAGCGCAATGAAATTTCACCATGTGGGTCCGTGAAATTTTTTCAGTATAGTATGGCTTGACGGCGCCCCACGGAACTTTACTATTTGTATGGGGATGGAATTTACATACAACCTTAAGTAGAAAATTCAAGTATTTTTCTAACATTTTTATTTTTTTTGCTGCAAAGTAGCTTTCTTAAAAATTGACATTTTCAGTAGTGAACCTTGGAAACGAATACCAATGCCGTTCGTTTAATAAATAGTTAATAGTTAATTAACGTAGTCTATTTTTCATTAATAAAAAATGCATCCCGTGACGCTTTATTCTCTTATCTCGAAATATTCTAAATGATTTTCGAAAATTTAGAGAAAGAATATAAAAGACTTTTAGACAACTATTTTTAATTTAGAAAGGTTGAGAAATTCTAGAAAAAATGTGTACTTATCTTTCATTTAGAAAAATTAATATAGAGAGAAGGTATTTATTTATTCTGAAAAGATTTAATGAAATTTTGTAGAGAGAGGAAAATTGCTGAAAAAATATTAATAATATGAAAACAAATTTAAAATCAAATTTGACTTTTGGAAGATCTCACTATGAAATTAGAAGTATTATAGAAATTTTTTGAAGGTTCAAAAGATTGAAAAAAGATCCCCAAAATCCAAAGATTGAAAATTTGTTTCTTTTCGTGGAAATGTAAGGTAGGGTGGGACGAGGTGAGCATAATTATCCTTTGCACGTCAGTATATCAAATCTGCTGATTCATTGCTTCAAAGTAAAACGTGATATATATTCCACAAACATTTTTGATTAAAATTTTGCCAAAATAAAAGTAACTAAAAAAAGTGTATGCGGAATTAGAAACGAAAATAAAGAACTAGTAGGCTTGGCTCATATCGCCTCATGCTTGGGGCGGGATGAGCCAGGCGCGGGGGTATAATAGGCCATTAATTAAATGACTTATTATATATTATTTATAAGTAAGAGTATTGTTGAGTTAGCGTAATTTAATACCAAAACATGTCTTACACATATTTTCCAAAATTTATTGATTAATTTAAATAATTGTATTGCAGAAATAAATATAGCAGTTTTTGGAATTACTCGTGTACATTGTCTCAGTAAGAGTTAAATTCTACAATACGAAAACTATCAAATACTAGACTGGTTTACTACAATTGCTATATGACGCTGAATTTTATATATATTGGGGTCTTAAGTCTTTTTTTTTAATTTTTGACGTATTTTTCTACGACAACAATGTTTTTTTCATGTTGATAGCATCTTACAAGTTTTTAACAAAGTTACTTAAAAAATTTACTAGAAAAACAGTGCTCGCTTCTGGTTGACAGCAACTCATATTATTTTCTAATACAGACCTATAACAGTCCTGCTGTCATACTTTTTTCGAGAATTTTTATCGCCATGATTAGCTTTTTATACGTTCACACCACAATTAACACCCTTCACAATCTGATAATATGAAACATTGCATCCTAACCTACTGACTGCTAGACTAAGAGGCTAGGTTAATGCACAGGAAAAGGTGGCTCACTCCGCCCCAGAACAGTGGCTCATTCCGCCCCATATGACACTTTTTACTCAAATCAAAATTTCACCTATTTCAGTTTTACTATTATATATCAATCTGCTGAAAACTTAAGGCTTCATAAATAAACTATCTAAATAATCACTGGAAAACATCTAATATGTGATTTTGTATGATTCTTGATTTTTCTAAACAAATGCAAAATAACAGAATACAGGTTTAAAAATTTCTACTTTCTTTTTTCCAAATTTATTCAACTTTAAGCGAAAAATTTTTCAAAAAGAAGTTTGATAACGTTCTTCCTGCCATTATTACAAGAACAGTTAAAAAAGAAATGATGGCCTACGAGAAAATTTAATGGCACATCTTCCTCCCTATGTTCATCTAGCCTCACCCTACCCTAATCCCCTTTGCGTAAAATTCAACTATTTGATTGAAATATATTCTATTTTTGTCATGCATTCAACTATTTTATTTAAAAATCATTTTTTTTTATTACTTCAACTGTTTTTAATTTAAATTATATTTTTTATTGAAATATCAATTATTACATTCTTCTTAAAATCAATTTTTTCTCTAGTTGAAAATTTAACTTCATGGTTAAAACTTAAAATAGTTTGTTAAAAATTACCTTTTTTGGTATAAGATTCATAAATTATGTTTAAAATTAATCTTAATGATTAAAAATGTAACCATTCGGTTGGAAATTTGTCTTTTTTGACAGAAAATCAATCTAATTATTTGAAAATTCATCTAGTTGAATGAAAATTATTCTGTTTGAATAAAGGATTTAGCAATTTTGTGAAAACCAGATATTGATTTGTTTAAAGAATAATTAAATGATGAGAAATGAACTCATGCGATGTATCTCCTATTTTTATTTTCGTCGAAATTTCGTCGAAATTTGGCACAGGGTTTCAAAAAAATAATTTTGCTGGGAAAACTTTGGATTTTAAAGCTACATATTTTGTAAATCCCTTATTCAAATAATTCAAACATAGGCTGATTGAATTCCATGTAAGATTTCAAATAACCGCTATTGTCACAATAGATTTCCTTTCGACAACAATTGTTATGAATAAATATACTTCTATCGCAGTTTTATAGACAAATTTTTTTAGAGTAATTTCTTTTCGTCTTGAGAATAATATTTTAACACAATGCATTGTTATTCAAAAACATAGTTATCATTGTTTTTTTAAATTCTTGTAAAAGCAAGTTTACCACATAAACTTTCTTTACGAATAATGTTATTTCTCTAGGCAAAATAACTTATGTTCAGCTTAAGAATTATATTTCAGCTAGAAAAAGAAGTTTATAAGTTAAAAAAGGCCAAAAACAGCGATTTTATTTATAAAAAATGATAAATACTATGTACTACTAAATGTTCTTAAATGGCAATTTTTATCTGAATAATATTATTCTTGAGATAAAAAGAATTGTCTCTGAACAAAAGGAAATTATTGTATGTCGATAAAGGTGAATTTTTGAAATTACTTGTTGATAAAAATCACAAGTTTTAAGGATAATTTTTTGGGCCATGGAATAATTTTTCAGGAAGAAAGCAATGATTCACAGAAAATCTTTTCTTTCAAGTCTTGAATGCACAATGTGTTCTTTTATTTCCAAAATATTATTTTTAAGGTTAGTCAATACCTGCATTAGTGATGCTCCTAAGAAGTATATGGGCATCTCCAGAAGCTGATATTTTTTTAACAGAAATATATTTTAGAGAAAATGCAAAAGGAATTTTAACAAAACTATGTTACAGTAATAATACAGGTATTTCTATTACTACATGTGCAAATCCTGGATATTATGGGATATAATTTTTTTCTTCCTTTGCAATCCAAAATGAATTACTTTGTTGCTTAAAAGTATAATTTTTTCCAGGCCAGTCCGCCACTGTATCAACTATTACATGTTTCGTCGAAAATGTATCTTTCTTTGGTTAAAAATTCAACTACATGGTTAAAATCTGAAGTCCAAAGCAACCTTAACCATTTTCTTGACAATTGACTTTTTTGGTTAAACATTTATCATTTTAGTTAAAAATTCATCTTTTTGTTTGAAAATATAACGCTTTATTTCAATGCGTCTATTTCGACAGCAAATTTATCGAATCCACCTGCTCGATTAAGAATTGAAATACTATGTTAGAAATCACATTTTCGTTGAAGATTTATAATTTCAAATAAAAATTTATCTCTTCGATTGAATACACAACTATTTTGTTGAAAATTATTCTTTTGGTCAGAAAATTGATCTTCGTGGTTAAAAATTCATCTTTTGTGTTCCAAATTAATCTGTTTTAGTGAATGATTCAACTATTCTATTGAATTCTTCTTATGAGTTCAAGTGCGTTTGATTACAAATGTAAATCTTTTTGTTCAAAAACGAGCTCCCTTTTTGAAATTTTGATTTGACATATCTGTAATCTTGAAAAAATCTTTTTACTTGTCTGAAGAATTTTAGCAAGACTACATTTATTTAACCATGAAAATAAATAAACATAAAAGATAAGTAGTTATTCGAAATTTGTACTTCGTATTAAAAATAATATTCTCCTTTAAATAAAAAAAATACACGAAATGAATAATAGACTGAATATAAATGGATTTGAACGTGATTCATGTGACGTGTTCAGGTGGTCTATTTTGAAACTTTCAAGGAGACCAAATAAAGCTTGTCTGTTCCATAGCAATAGATGTTTCGTTTTACTTAACACTTTATTGTCTCAACCTTAAATCACCAACAATAATGAGATATTAGATTATATGTATATATACAGGCAACACGTATGCCAAATGTTATCAGTTACAACTCAAGAACGTATTTCAAATTCAGTTAAATTAGTTGGCCGTCTTCAGTAAAATGAAAATCTTTATTTGCAATCTGGTCATTCTTTTTATGGCATTTTTTGATTCTGTTCGTAAGTAGACCAGAATACCAAATTAATCATTGAAATATTTTAAATCTATGTATCGGCTATATTTAAAATTTTGTATTTCGCACAGTAAAATTTTAAAACATATGTTAGCATGAGATTCAGTTTATCGGCACACTTAAAGATGGAATTTTTTATTCAAAAAATTCTACAGCTTCCAAATTTTTACGTGTTGAAAGTACTGAATTTGTTTTCATTTTCTGATTCCCTTATAGAAAATAATTTTTTTTTGCTCGGCATTGACCCTTAATTATATTTTCAATCAAATGCAATTGCATCTTCGGGATACAAAGAAGGCAAATATTTTTGCTATTGTTAAATTTGGTTAATATTCACATATTTAAAAGACACAAACCATTTTCGTACTTTTCTTCTATCCCCAAAAAGTCTTTGCGATCCAATATATAATATCAATGTATATTATAAATAATATAAGTTGACAAATAGAAAATTTTTCATTTCTTTGTCTCAAGTTTCAAAAAGATTTCCTGTAAAAAATATGGAAGCGTTTTAGGTCATTTGAAAATTTTTTTATAATAATAAAATAGCACAATTAACTAATTATTTGCCTTCTTTGTGTGCTTGAGTTGTGGCGCATTTCCACTAAAGAGCATCTAAAAAATGTTGAAGATCAACCACACAAAATTTTGTGCTTTTTTGAGCTCTACATAACAGCGATAAACAATTTTCAAAAAATAAGCCATTTCTCCTAAAAACTGCCCCTTATATAAATTATGCACTTAACTGTAATATTAGCATATCAGAATTCTTGATTATTTTTTAATTTCCTGAAATACTTGAAAATTATTTTGCATAATAAACTTTTAAAAAAACAATGCATAACACCAACACCTGTCCCTAATAAAAAAATAATGTGGAACAACCACAAAAACTACCCCTAGTACGCACAGTAAGAAAAAGGATTAATTTTGTTGTAGAGCATTTTGCTCCAACGATCATTTTATTCTCGAGATCATAATGATCTGTTTATCGGATCAATTTCATCTTATTTTTTGTTTTATTTGTCAGACTATACAAAATGGCCGCCAATACTTGGCGCCGGTTTCATAAAGACATAACCTAAAAAAGTATCTAACCGCACGCAAGTGACAACTATAGTTAACAGGTGGTATTTTCCAATCTCAGATTTCGTTACTTTTTTAACTTTTCATGTACACTGATGGTGAGAAACCATAAAAAGTTAACATATGTGCTAAAGTATTCTAAGAGTGTCAGTCATCTTGGTTTGACTTCATACAGGATCCCGAATCAGATCATTATGATATCAAAAGTCCACAATTCACTCTGGCCGATCAAAATGCTCTTGAATTCAGTATCATTTTTGTTGCACATCAAAATGATATTGATATCGGTATCATTTGGAACACTTTTGTTTAATGTACGCTTAGCGAAGACCATCTCAACATTCTTCAACTAAAACAATCAAGAAAATTTGAAATCAAAAATAATTACCTCAGGCAATTTCCTGAAACCCTCCCTAATATCACCACTTATGCTGCAATATTTAATTACAAAAAACAAACCATAATATATTTATCCTTTCGCAAGGTTCATTAAATTAATTCCCAAAAAATTAAAAATTGAAAATAGTCACTTCAGATTCTATTTGATATTCCCATTCCCACAATAATATTAACCCGTTAACGCCGAGAATGTCCCTTTGGGTATACCACTCTTTCTGCAATTATAACTCATGCAGTTCAAGGTATAAAAAAATGAGAGACACTTATTATTGAAGCTTAAGATCTCTTTTTTTCGAAAGTGGGCATGAAAGTGTGATAAAATGTTGTTAATTATGGAAAAATATTGTTTAAAAAAAAACAAAAAGACACAACTTTTTCTAATTTTTTTTTTATAAATTCGAGTTTTCCAAATGGTTCTCAGTGTGCAATCTACTTTGAACATCAATAACCGGTGGAATTAATGCCTAAGCTTTCAGACTAAATGGTTCCTAGATCAATTTTTTATCTTAGTGTGTTCAAAATGGCTCGTTAATGACATAATTTTTGCGAAGACATTCATGATTTTTTTCTCAAAAAGTATAATCTTTCCGAAAAAGTGCAAAAGGAGAAAAAGTTCTTAAAATTCTTAAGTTCTTAATTCTAAGAAAAATTCAGAGAATGGTGACTTTTGTAAATTTTTTTCTTGGGAACCATGAGATGATGCAAAATCAAAAAATTAATTTAAAACTTTCAGGAAAATTGTTACGTATTCTTTGAGTGATTCTCAGAACTTTTTCTTCTTTTGCACTTTCTCGAAAAGATCATACTTTTTGAGAAAAAAATTCATGAATGTCTTCGCAAAAATTTTTTCATTAACGAGCCATTTGGAACACACTAAGATAAAAAATTGACCTTGGAACCATGTATTATGAAAGCTTAGGCATTCATTCCACCGGTTATTGAGGTTCCAATTAGATTGCACACTGGAAACCATTAGGAAAACTCGATTTTATGAAACAAAAAAATTAGAAAAAATCGTGTTTTTTTGTTTTTGTTTAAACGATATTTTTTATAATTAATAACATTTTATTACATTTTTATGCCCACTATCGGAAAGAAAAAATCTTGAACTTCAAAACTATGCGTCTCTCGATTTTTTATCCCTTGAATGGCATGAGTTGTAATTACAGAAAGAGTGGTGTACCCAAAGGGGCATTCTCGGTGCACATTTATTTAAATCCGTCTCAGCTGGTTTAAACTGAAACAGCAAAGAAAATAAATTTTTTTAAAATAATCTGGTCTTCAGACAATTTTTTTAGCGAGCTGAAAATAAATCAAAATAATTATATAAGTTTTTTTGTACTTATTTCCTAAGTATTTTTTTGGGGTTAGGTTTTTAGTATTCATTTTTTTTTTAATTAATTTTTCCTGTTTTGGAGAGCCTGAAGAAGGCCAAAAATTCTGGTGTGGTTGAATTTTAAAAATTATATGAAAAAAACGTATTATTATTATTCTGATATGAAACTTAACAGGTTAACATTTATTCGTAACTAATTTATATTCGATATTTAAATATTTAAATATTAAATTGCATTATTTTATTATTAACTTATATTATATTTATTACATGCATATATAAATTAAATATATACATTACCTGAGTATGTGTTTATTAATTCTAATTAATAACCAGTTTGTTCAAGCAATTTCCTTCTATTTAAAAAATCATTTCCTTAAATTTGCGAGTTTTATCACTATACTAGTTTGTGCAATTGTTACACAGCAAATTATATTCAAAAATCAAAAATTTTCACATTTGTGAAGTGTTTTCTTTCTTATTCATTCATAAAAATCCCTGTACTATTTTTTACAGAATCAGAATTTAATCCACCAGTAATACATCCGGATGAAAGAGACCTAAGACGGTTTGAACCAGGTCAAATAGTGAGAGTTCAAGGAAGCGAAAAGTATCATATAGTGGAAGATGGGATGCATCGAGAAATAGACGGAATTGAGTGGGAAATCTTAAAGATGTTAATGGTTAAACACCCCAACTCAGGTACAAATTATAATAACTTGTCTTAGCTTCTAATGCGGAGAGGAAATGTAAACTGCAGATAGCAATCCAACTTTAGACCCCCCCCCCCCACCATCTTGGCTCTGAATCAACACCTGGATTGTTTGATAGAATAGAGTTTTTTCACACAGGCATGGAAATGCTACTTTTACTATGCATATAGAGCGAGAAGAAAGTGGCCGTTACTAACGCACGAGCCTCAAAGCAATTCTCGCGAAAACGCATGTCGTTACTCATATTGCTTTCTTCCTACGAGACCACACAGTGCACGGACCGACAAATAAAAATTAAGGAACAATGTATGGTCGTTTTCTAATTGATTTTTGCAGCAAAATTGACCGTTGACTTATTGTTGAAACTTCATATTTTTAAATAAAAAATTGAACTATTTGGTTAAAAGTTAACTAATTTATTTAAAAATTTAACTATTTTGTACAAAATTAACTTTTTTGTTAAAGAATTATATTTTGTAGTTGAAAATTCAACTATTTTGTAAATAATTCGTCTATCTGGCTTTATAATTCAAAAATTCCTTTGTTCTTTGGGTTAAAGATTAATCTTTTTATTTGAAACTTAAACTATGCAATTTTACTTGAAAATGTATCCTTCATAGGTTGAAAATTTAACTATTTAGTAAAAAATACACCTTTTTGTTAAAAATTTGTAGTTTTGGGTCGATAATTATTCTACTTTGTTGAAACTTAATTTTTTGTAAGAATTGAACTATTTTGCTTAAATTTTTTTTTTTTTTGCTGTATTTGACTAGTTGGAAATTCTTAAACTTTTTCGATAAAAATTCATCTTTTTGGTCAAGGGTTCAAGTATTTTGTTAAAAGTTTGGCTTTTGCGTTGAATTCTACTCGTAGAAAATTCGTTTTTTTTTTACAAAATAATTTTTTAGACTGATAATTGAACTATTTCATTTTGGGTTGAAAACGTAGTCATGTTAATTTAAAATAATTGAAAACTAAAATATTAAAAAATTAATTTTTTTGGTTACAAATTTATCTGGTTAGACTAGAAATTGTATTATTTGGTTAAAAATGCAACTATTTTTTGGAAAATTGAATTGTTTGATTGAAAATTCGACTATTTCATCTCAATAATCTTTTCTGGTCGAAAACTCAACGATTGTGCTAAAAATGTATCCTCTTGTATTGAAAATTCTTTTTTTATGGTACAAAAGTCATCTCTCTTAGAAATTGTTAAAACGCAATGGTTTTTGGTTAAAAGACAATTTTTTGTTTGCTCGGAAATTCAACCATCTGGTTGAAAATGCATCTTTGTAGGTTAAAAGTGAAAATAGTGTGTTTAATATTCAATAATTTCATCAAAATTTAGATTATTTTATTGAAAATTAAATTTTTCTGTCAAGTTCGCGTTTTAATTCAAAAATGCAACTGCTTTGTTAAAAAAGTGTCCCTTTGAATTAGAAATTCATCTTATATTGCAGAAAAGTCTAGTTTCTTTGTTCCACAATTATTGTTTCTTATATGAAAATCAACTTTTTGTTTAAAATTCATCTGACTTCCTTGCAATTTCAACTGTTTGGATAATAATGCCACTGTTTCGTTTAAAATGATGTTATTCGATTGATAACACAGGCCGACAAAATTTGACAAAGGTCCGGAACCAGAGACCAGACCTAGTATACCCGAAGGTTTTTGCTGCGCTGAATCCGAATCCGACCTCA
>NC_046660.1:34272474-34320203 GCF_010883055.1 Belonocnema kinseyi | reverse complement strand
GTTACCGGGCTTCGGGGTGAAATTTTTCATATTTGAATCCGCCATATCTCGGCTATGAAAAATCTTATCAAAAAGTTAGGCATCGCATTTTGAAGGTAAAGAATAGTCCTTTACGATGCCATTGTCAGTTTGTGAAAAAAAATTTTTCGCGATGTTACGGGGCCTCGAACACATCAAAATAACGGGTTTTTGACCCTTTTAGGTTAGAATATCTCGAAAACTGAGGGTGATGGAATTTTTCTGAGGTCAGATTCGGATTCAGCGCAGTAAAAACCTTCGGGTATAGTAGGTCTGGTCTCTGGTTCTGAGAATTGTTGGCCTGTGTAATTTATCTTTTTGGGTTGAAAATTCATCTCTTTTAGTAGAAAATCCTTTTTCTTGAAAATATAATTATTTTGTTCATGATGTAATATATTTCGACCTGAAATCTTAAAAATGTTAAGCATTCCATATTAAATTTAACGAAGTGGATGGACTGACGGTACAGGCTAAAAAGTTCCCTGCCGGTGCCTTCAAAAAAGTTTTCTGCCGGTACCAGCAATATATTTCTTTGCGAGTACTGGTGAAAAAAACATACTTTTTGAATACGGAAGGTACTGTCAGACATCTTAAAGTAAGGTCATGTGATTTAAGAGTTATTTTGTTATAGGAGGCAAGCCCGTACCCCTTTCCAAAAACTCGTGGGAGGCGGGAAGAGACCCCTTTGACCGGTCACAAAAATAATGTTATTCCAACCCCTTCCCCTTTGCAAGGTTTTATGGAAGCGGGGATATGCCCTGTTTACCAGTCACAAAAATCATTTTTGTCAAACCCCTTCCCCTTTCTAAGGTTTCCTGGGGTGGCAGGAAGGCACACCTTTCTGGCTGTTCTAAGAAATAATGTTGGAAGCAGCCCTGTGACTGGTCGCAAAAATAATGTTACGTACAATAACAATAACAATATCATAATGAAATAAAAATGTAGTAAAGAATGTAATACAAATTTAATAATGTACAGTAACGTTATGTAATAACGTACTGGCAGAGAACTTTTTTGTCGGTACCGGGGGAGCATCCACTGCCTAAATTCAATATAATATCTACATTAATTTTATTTAACAGAATCCATTCCTACATTATTCCCCTATTCACGTAAAAATGACCGTATTTCCCTTGCTTTCAGAGTATAATTAGCTCCTCTTCGAGAATCAGCGCCATTCTACGGAATAATTGTATAGTGATGTACGCAGTATGATGCTCATGTGCAAAGGTTGCTTTTACGTCCGAGGGTTGCAAATGTCATTATTCGCAACCCCCTTTCCTCTTAACCCATCCCTCATCAAATATCACCTTTATCCACATTTTATAGTTATTTTTTAGCTTACTTGACGCTAAAGAACTTTAAATAGGAATGGAAAATTGGTAAAAACAACCCGTCACATAATTTTACGCAAAATATAGACTATAAAAATAATTCTTACAGAATATAAAAATTATTTTATCTAGGACAACATTTTTGGGATTTAAAACAAAAAGCAAAACTACACTTTTTGCGTAATCATGAAGAGACTCACAATCTAGTACAATTCGGTAGTTCTAGGATAAGGAATTTGCATCTATAAGATAACTAATAACTATATTTTTATTACAGAAAAATTGTGTATACCACCAATAAAACCTCAGCCTGGATATCATCTGTTGCGTATGACTGGTATTGAATCATATTATCAACGTGTTGCAATAGCCGACGCTCAAGGGGTCTTTCATAAACTTGTTCAGGGTAATTCAAAAACTAAAATACAATTAAGAATAAATATTAGAGAGCTCTATCAAAAACGTCTCTCAATTTAGTAGACACAACTTAGCAGTTGTAAGTGAATCATTTTCTTAATTTTTAAGTGAATTAATTATCATGTTTTTTTACGGAATCAGGTCATCAAGGTCCACAAATGATTCCTGGGAATCTTGATAAATTGCAAAATACGCAATCTGTTACTGTTGGATATTATGTATTGCGTAGGTGGCGCCCTTGGTTACTGGTTCTAGAACTTCAAAACCATGTTTCAGGGTCCTCTTCCTCGACAGGCTGGTAATATACAAACTAGAATACATTCTAAACCAAATATATTATAGAATTGTGAATGAACCTTTCAACATTATTTTAAATTAAAGGTTCCTTTCTAGCTCTACACATTTTTCTGTATCCTAAACTGATTAAATATAAAATTTCTCTTGCCTAAAGCCACGCGCTAAAATTGAAATTTTAACGTTGGACCAATATCCAGTTTTCAGGGTGCAGTCAAAAAAGAAAAATAGACTTTCTACACCACTAGTCTAGACTAATCTACTAAACATTCTTTAACAGGGTTAATACTAAGTCCCAATTCCGAAATTCCCTGACCGTTATAAATTTTCCTTTCAAGTATAAAAACAACCTTATACCTAGGTGACCAATAATTTTAATGATAAAAAATATTTGTTTCTAAATTTGTTTTAAAGACTCTTAGCAAAAGTCATACAGAATTTAAAAGGGTCATCGACCAATTACGTCAGATTTGGGGGAGGGTAAAATGTTTGTATTTATATGATGATGTGTGGGAGGCGGGGTAAAGATCTAACATAAGAAAAATTTGTATTACCAAAAACATTTAAATCCACATATATTAAAGTCAGACTCCGATCTCCCGGGGGTTTCGGGCATACTAGCAATGGCTTGTACCATCACGTATACCAGGTTCCGGTATATCAGACTCCTAGTGTAAAATCTAGGGGTATTGCATTTCAATAAAATAGGTTAATTTTCGACCAAATATTTCATTTTTAAATTTTAAAAAAATTACTTTTGAACCGAAAGTGGAATCATCAAGTATCCAGTTCAAGCAATTAATGTTTAACCAAAAATAAGGCATTTGCAACAATATCGTTACATTTTCAAAAAAAAAAATGGACCTTTACGCAAAAAATGAATTTCTAATGAAACTTGCAATATTTAACATATCTGCCTTAATATATTTGAATTTTCACTCAAATAAATTAAGTTTTCAACACGATCAAATGAATGTTGAATCAAATGTTCTAATTTTTAATCAAAAAAGAATAATTTTTTGTCCAAAAATACAAATTTTCAACCAAAGATTTTAATTTTCAGCTACGTAAGATAAATTTTGAAATTACAATAAAATATTTAAAATTACAGTTAAAAAAATCAATTTTCAACTAAACAGATGATTCTTCGAACAAGAGGATGAAATTTCTTTTGAAAAGGACTTTCCAACTAAACAAGATCAATTGTCAAGAAAAATAGAGTAACTTAACTTTCTGTTAATAAAATGAATTATCAATAAACGATACAAATTTGAAATATAATATGTTAATTTACAAACAAATAGTTGAATTTTTAACTAAAGAAGATAAATTGTCAATGAAACTTGGAAAAGTTAAGTTTTCAGTCAAACAAAATAATTTTATAACAAATTTTTAAAATAGTTTAACTTTAAAAAAATCGTTCTTGAGGAACAAAAATTGCATCTAAAATGTTAATTCTTCATGCCAAATAGACAAAATTATATCAAAACAGTTAAATTTTTAACAAAAAAGTTCATTTTAACCAAAATAGATGAATTATCAAGCAAAAAAGAAAATATTTTTAACCAAACACATGAATTCCCCACCAGAAACAATAATTTTGTAAGAACATTCTTGATTTTTGAAAATGATAATAAAATTTTTCAACTGAGTAATACAATTTTTGACCACAAGATGAATTCTCAAATGAAAAATAAATGAAGAAAATACATACATACATATATATATATATATAATTATAAGTTTGTAGCTTTAATTTCATAAAGATCCACGTTAATTTAAATAACAGAATTTCTATGTATGTTTATTGCTATAATTTATAAAATGTTATTACGATTTTTAATGGGGAGAGGGCGGGTTCGGAAAAAATCTTATTTTATCTTACATGGATGAGGGGAGGATGAAAATTTCGGGAAAACGCCTTACGTAATTTTTGGATGACCCCTAAACTTAAATTTCAATTCAACGAAATTTACCTCACTCTTGCAAGTATTCCTTGACATAACCTGATTTCAAATTTCCCTTATTTTCAAAATTTTCCTAACCTGTAGCAGCCTCGCTTAATTACATACTTTTCAATATTCAAAATAATAAATCTTTATATTTTTTTACAGAATCGATGCGCCGGTTTCGTCATTAAAAGTTCTCATGGACTTTTACAAAAATTAGTATAAATAATATAATACGTTTTGAACAGATCTGGTTTGGATCAAGTTTTTCACGAGTAAAATAGTTTGTAAAATAGTTTGTAAAAGATTTGGCTCCTCCCTGGGGGTTTTTGCCACAAATGTGTTTTTCCGGTCCGGATGCACCGACCCACACTCGTATGGAGGTGCATGCAAATGCGGGGAGCTTGTAAAAATAAAGTTGATAAATAAATGCTATTTCTAATATTTTCAATTTGACTCATTTCACAACCCTGCCTTTTATTTGGCTTCAAATGTATTTAATCTGGAGAACAAAATTTACTTTAACTCATCATAATAGCAGCCAATTCTTGAATTTTTAAATTATATTTACAGAAAATATTCTTTGTCTTGCTGGGAGACTTCTAGAGAAAGTAATGCACATATGAAAATTTTTGTTCTAATTAAAATTTATAAAGTATAACCTAAGCTATTGCATCAGTCATTAACTCATATTTTGAAGCTCATAGAAATTTAAGCTAATTTCGAGCAACAAGAAACCGAAAAAAAAATTTCATCAAAGAAATCAAATTTCCAACTACAGCGGTAAATTCATTGAATATACATAAATTGCCAAAATCTCTAATCGACTCATAGAATTGTTTAGAAAACAAGATGAATTCCGAACCACAAACATAGTATAGTTGTGTTTTTGGACAATAGTTATTATTTTGTGACCAAGAACACTTAAATCATCCTACGGGTTTCAATTATTTTAGTTCGCATTTCAGCGAAAATACAAGAAAAAAGAAGAACTGAGGCGAATAGGTGATTGAGTGTGAAGTCTCAAAGATTAAAGTGATTTTGAAACTTATTAAGTTGCTATTTTAGTGTACAGATACAGGGCCCTCTTTAGAAAAATTTTCAAACTGTATTCAAATTTATCATCAGAAAACGCACTACACGTAATCTTAGTTTTTAATGTTCATTACGCTGACCTATCGACTCCCCTCGTACCCCTGTTAACAACCATAGAAATTCTCAACGGATTTAAAATATATTTGTTCCTTTGCAACAATACTTTTTATACTTTTTCTTCAAATAACTCAAATATATTTTATAAGTTGTCTTCAAAACATCTGCCTGTCAGGACACCGATAGAAATGTTTAATTTAGGCCGGAAACTTAGGATAAAATTTACAACTTAAGCTTTCGTATCTTCAAGAGGCACGTTTCTCAAACTTACTGTAATATAATTTCACTTTTACAGCTCTTAAGTTCCTCAAATCTTTCTCGAGCACAAACCATCCTTACTGTCAAACGAGCAAGTTTATGTACTTTTCAAAATTCTTAAGATTACCAGTCCGTGTGGAAAACAACCAGCCTAAACCGCCTAAAACTAGATTTCCAAATACGATGTTTTTCAGGTTCGTGCATTTCCGTAACCGATCGGAAGGAGCCTTCGGATAAATAGGGCCGAAAAATCTGGTACTCGCTTCCTTCGTCAAATTGTGTAAACCATTACAATTCGAGCAGCTGAACTCTCCATTCGCCTTGAAAGTCAGCTAGCAATTATTTCAAAGTTCCCCTTCAAATTTTACTTGTATGTCTCAAAGTTAAATAAACTGTATATTAAAGGGAACTGGTTTCATCCCTTGTCTTTAATTTTAAAGAAGTTAGCACGTAACACTTTGGTCCTTCGAGCCGGATGGTTTGCGTAAAGAACGCGTATCTAATATAGTGAAACCGATCCGTGAAAACGTAAAACATTGCTTTTGGAAGCTAACGAACAATTAGTGATTTCAAAGCTAGGGTAGTGACTGTTAACTACTTATTCCAAAACTAGTGAATTTTAGCTAGTTATTCCAATACTAGTGAATTTCAGCTTGTTATTTAAAAATAGTATTTTTCAAAACTACTGACATTGAATATAAGTATTTCAAAACTTTCAACTGTAAATATAGTGATTTGAAATTCTAGAAACAGAGATTTCAAAACCGTAAACTACGAAATCAGTGATTTCATCCTTATTAAATCCAGAAACAGTGACGTCAAACCTGTGAACGGTGAAATTAGTGAATTGAAACCTATTAACTCCAAAAACAGTCGCTTTAAAATTGTAAACTGTGAAACTAGTGATTTCAAACGGACTACATTCTAAAATAGTGATTTCAAACCCTTTAACTGTGAAAATAGTAATTTCACTTCTAGTAACTGACTAAAATGGGATTTTATACCTACTGACTGTAATAACAATTTCAAATCAGTGACACTGGAATTTGTGATACCAAAAAACTAATCACCAGAACGACACATCAAAAGCAAACCAGCAATTCCAAAAAGGAGACACGCAACAATTTCAAATCCGCATTCTTCACGGAAACTAGAAGATTTCATGGTTTCTACATAACGAGAGTATAGATGACTTCAGCTGTCAACCAAAGATCCAGACAAGAAACTTCGAGACGTAAACAACGTAACATCGCCGCAAGGTCTGTCAAAAATCAAAGTAAGTTTAGTGAATTACCGATTTCCTAATTTACTACCTTTCCATTTCAATCGATCTTTTTCCACCGTGTGTAATCGCTGTGAATATGCAATTTTGATAAACTCCATTCAATACCATGTCGCAACCAACTCTCGTAAACTTAAAAAAGCAACGAGGGAGTATTAAACTTCAGTTAACCAATTTCAAAACCGCGCTAAATTCAATAACTGATGAGACCGATTTAATAGTCCTTGACTTAGAAGCGCGATTAAAGAAACACAACAACCTCTGGGATGTATTTGATCGTATTCAAACTCAAAGCGAAGATTTATTCCTCGATGAGACAGAACTTGACGTTAATAACTCAGAAACATGATTCTGAAAGTTCTTCATTTGAAAATCGTTTCCACGCGATAAGTGGTCTAGCAAAAAAACACATGCAAAAATTATCCACTCGCACTGATATTCCAGGTTAACGACCCATTCAATTTTCACCGCACTTTCAACTTCCTAAGCTTCCTACACCTACCTTTCATGGTACCTTTGACACATGGCTATCGTTCTATGATTCATTTAAATCAATGTGTCATGACAATAATGATATACCAACTATAAATAAGTTTATGTACTTGAAAGCCTGCCTCAAAGGGGAAGCAACGGAGGTCATAGCTTCGTTAGAAACCACTCAGGATAATTATTTAATTGCATGAGATCTCCTTAACAGGCGTTTCGACAACCGAAAATCCATTGTCGAGAGCCACATTAAGGCATTATTCGAAATTTTAATGGTCTTCAAAAAATTTCCTGTGCGAAACTTATTAGATAACGTGCAGAAATGCGTGCGAGCTCTGAAGGGACTAGATCAGCCCGTCGATACGTGGGATAGTTTAATCATTATCATTATCAAGGGTAAATTAAATAGTTATAATCGTGAAAAATGGAAAGAAGCGGTCAGCTCAATGCAAGTTCCTACTATATCGGAAATGATCTCATTTTTAGAGCAGCGAGCACTTAGCGAGACCTATCAGCCAGCTCAGAAGGCGAGTCAGTCTCAAAACACAATAAAAAAGGGTGGTATAAATTCGCGATGCAGTTTTAAACCTTCGCCAACTTGCATGACAACTACTATTTCAGAAAACGCGAAATCCCAGCCCACGTGCTTCCTTTCTTCAGAAGAGCACTTGCTCGTTTCATGCACCCAATTTCAAAACATGTGAGCACAAGAAAAGTATGATTTTGCAAAAAAGACAGAGATTTGTCACAATTGTTTTAATCCCAACCATCGAACAATTGATTTCGTAAAGCTCCGTGCAGAACATGCAAAAGACGACTGATACCACATTAGTCAGCTTTCACCATAGATTACCATCTCAGGTCCTTCTGGGTACAACAGCAGTGGAAATTTCAGATAGCTAAGGTCAATATCGTACGCGTCGCGCTCTTTTAGATAGTTGCTCTCAGTGCAATTCTAATACCCAAAAATTTGAAAATTCTCTTGATCTCAAAAAAAAACGTATAAATCTTCAGCTTGAAGGTGTAGATTGCCTGCAGACCCAAATTAAATATGTGACGCACAGCAAAATCAAATCTCGAATCAACGAAACTCAATTAGCAATGTCATTCCTAATTTTTAATGAAATTTCAAGTCACATGCCTTCAATGCCACTCAATCCAAATGCGTTTCCGATACCCGAGAATATTGAATAAGCTGACCCCGAATTTCATAAACCGACTGAGATAGATATTTTAATAGGTGTCGAATTTTATTATAACCTTTTACTAACCGGAAAAATTCGCGTAACAGGCCAAACCGCGATATTCAAGGAAACTGAATTCGGTTGGATCATCGCCGGGCGTCACAGTAGTTCCATGCAACCTGTTCGTGACACGAATCACATGAAGGCCTCTTGCAACCTTATAAAGTTTCAAGAGTTGCCAATTTTGTGGGAACTAGAGGCGGAAAATCCGTCCAAATGGCGAGTCTTATTATGTGAGTAATACCACCCGAGACGAGACTAACCATTACGTGGTAAAACTTCCATTTAATGAGAAAAAAGTGTCTCTCGGAGATTCACGAGACACAGCCTTTCAGCGTTTTTATGCCCTAGAGAGAAAATTCGAGAAAAATCCGAAATTTAAATCAGACTACGTTGATTGTATTCAGGGTTACATCGAAGAGAAACACATGTCTCTCGTTCCAAGCAACGAACTTTCAAATTCGGGCTATTTTCTGCCACATCACGCAGTAGTTAAAGAATCGAGTCTCACAACCAAACTTCGAGTTGTCTTTGACGGATCGGCGAAAACGTCTACCGGTCTTTCATTAAACGACACACTTATGATAGGTCCGACAATACAAGAGGACTTATTTTCTATTGTGACTCGATTCAGATTCTTTTTATTTGCTTTTACAGCTGACGTTTAACAAATGTATCGCCAAATTCGGTTCAGTCAGGAAGATATAACGTACGTACGTTGCATCAGCTCGAAGACGAAAAACAGAAATCTCATCCCATTGCAGCACAAATTCTGCAGCGTGACTTCTATGTTGACAACCTTCTATCAGGACTGTCTACGGTGCAGGACGCTCTTAAACTTCGAAATGATTTAATCGCTCTGCTAGCCAAAGGTGGTTTTATTTTACGAAAATAGGCTTCGAATCACCCCGATTTATGCAATGAAGCTGCACGCGAAAATCCAACCACTTTTAGGTCACTCGATCCCTCAGAGACAGTGACAATCCCACTCATGACAATCCAGCCGACCTGATTTCACGCGGCTAGGGTCCAGAGAAATTTCTGAAAAACGACTTTTGGTCCCATGGTCCAGAATGGCTTAGCCAAAATACTGAAACTTGGCCACAATTTACTTTAAAAACGACCGAAATTCCAGAAAGCCGCGAACCTAAATCGAGTGTGTCTCTAAAGATTACTCAAAAAGGAGTGAACATTTTGGAAAAATTCAGCTAATTCCAAAAAGCTCAACGCGTCGTCCCTTACTGTTTTCGATTTTTCAATTATTTAAGAACTAAGGACAGAGGGTTCAGGATAAAAAGTCAGCTATCACAGACAGAGCTCGAAGCAGCTTCTCATGTAATTATTCGATTGAATATACCCGAATCACAGAAACATCCAATCGTCCTTCCAAAACGACATCACATTACAAATCTTATCATTCGCGATGAGCATAAGAAACTTTTTCACGCCGGAGCTCAGGCAACGCTTTACGGTGTTCGCGAGAAGTATTAGCCTATCGACAGTCGTAACGCGACTCGACACATTATCCATCAATGCGTAAAATATTTTCGAGTGAAGCCACGCGACACAAATTATTTAATTGGGAGTTTACCTAAAGAACGCGTTTCCTTTGCACGTCCTTTTGAGCACGCGAGCGTAGAGTACTATGGGCCATTCTATATTAAGGAGCATCGAAATCGAAATAGGACGAAACTTAAAACGTACGTATCGATTTTCGTTTCGCATTTTCGTTTCGTTCGCATCAGATAATTCAACTAATTTCGTCGGTGCCAATAACGAATTAAAGGACCTTTACAAGGAGCTTGAATCCTTTAAGCATACTGATCAGGTAACAAATTATTTAACGTTAAGGGAAATTAGCTGGCATTTCATACCCCTTCGGGTTCCACATTTCGGGGGCCTGTGGGAAGCATCTGTAAAATCATTTAAAAATCATTTTAAGAGAGTATCCGGAAATCCACTTTTTACATGCGAGCAGCTTCACACATACGTGGTTGAGATTGAAGCTATTCTCAATTCACGTCCTCTCACTCCTTCATCCCATGATCCAAATGATTTGCTCCATTTAACCCCAAGTCATTTTCTTGTCGGTACTTCCATGACTAGCTTGCCACAAACAGACTTGCGCAACACTCCAGCTCACCGTTTGAATTGTTGGCAACTGGCACAGAAAATGCGTCAACACTTTTGGGACCGGTGGTACAAGGAGTACCTGAATGAACTTATCTCTCGAAACAAGTGGCAGACCAAAATTGACCAGAGTAACATCAAATTAGGAACCCTGATGATCATCAAGGAAGATAATGTGCCACCAATGATGTGGAAAATGGGACGCATTATTGCCACTTACCCTCGAGACGACGCAGTTGTACGTTCAGTGAATTTGCAAACAGCATCGGGTACCTGTAAGCGATCACTGAAGCAAATTCATCCTCTTCCAATTGATAATTAATATAGCTTTTAGATATTAATGCTGTTGATATTTTAGGAAAATATGCAAACTTTAATTGATTTTGGCATCAGCTTACCCTAAGGGAGAAAGACAATTGAGTCTCATGAAAAATAAATAGAGGAAATGTATTAGTAAATTCGAAATTTAATGAAATAATTATTAGGTCACTTTTATATCCATTGAACTTAGGTAGTTCAAGGGAGTCGGCATGTTCCTTCGCAACAATATTTTTTATACTTTTTCTTTAAATAGGTCAAATATATTTTATAATTTTTCTTCAAAAAATCTGCCTGTCATGACCCCAATAGAAATGTTTAAGTTAGGCCGGAAACTTAGGATAAAATTTACAACTTAAGCTTTTGTATCTTTAAGAGGCGCGTTTCTCAAAATTACTTTAATATAATTTCACTTTTACAGCTCTAAGCTCCTCGAATCTTTTTCGAACAATATTTTTTAGAAATGATCACTATTAGATTGGTAAGAAAATCGTTGAATCCTAGTATCAAATTATTATTTCTCTAAATATTAAATTCTTTATGGCAAGGTGTGGCAACAAGGAATATTTCGCAGCTTTAATATGAACCTCTAACGGAATAAATAAATAAACTAGCAATGTATCATTTTTAAAGCAGATTTACATACAGAAAATAAATTAGCATAAAAAATACTCACTTATGTTGCTTCTTCTAATGAACCAAAAATAATAACAATTAAACATCAATATATAATTTGAAGGAAATGCCGAATTTTTTTGTATTCTTGGTAGTTTTCACTTTTTTACTTATTAAAAAATAGAGTTTTCACCTTGTTCATTAGGAAAATACGTTTTATATAACTACAAAGTTTGAAAAACATTACATTTAATGTCAAATTTTGCCTCTAATTTAGTTCTTCTGATTGGCCTATTATGCAATACAGCAGTTCTGAACTCTTTCAAAGGCGATAACAAATTTTCACCTATTATTTTTTAAAAGAAAAAATTTCTAACTTGCGAAGGAAAAATTTGAACAACCTTGACTTTTTTGAAAAAAGGCATATTTTTATTTATTATTTTTTTTATTTAAGGGAAAGCTTAGGTCTTACTTTTAAAGGGATCTGATATTAATAAATGGGATTGTTATTGGTTACTTATACGAGGGTGGATCAAATATAAACCGGAATTTTACAAATACTTTTCTTAGCCAATCGCAATCACTCTCACAGTGTAGGTTCTTGTAATGTAGTGTATTAGGAGTGGGTAAAACGCTTGGTGAGCTGTTTGACTCAGTCAATTCGTCAGTACAGCTATGAGTGAGCAACAGGTTCCACCGTCCGTTGCACAACGGGTTATAATAAAGTTTTTGACTGAAGAAGGCGTTAAACCGTGCGAAATTTTGACTCGATTGAAGGATCAGTATGGGGATGATACTCTGTCTAAAACTCAAGTGTGTGATTGGGCCAAAAAGTTTAAGAGTGGACGAGAAAGTGTGGAAAATGTGAGTCATAATCGACGTCCAAGATCAAGTGTCTCTGGCGATAACATTGGTGCAGTTCGTGACCTTATTGAAAGTGACAGGCGACTCATTATTCATGAAATCGCTTTACAGGTGGGCATTAGCTATGGAAATACTCAAACAATCATTAAAAATCATCTTGGTTTCAAAAAAATCTGTGCCCGATGGGTCCCGAAGTTATTGAACGAAGATAAAAAAAAACATCCGACTGCGAATCAGTAAGAGACATCTGAATCGATTTCAGCGGGAGAGAGAGACTTTTTTGAAGCATATCGTGACATGTGATGAAACATGGGTGCATCATTACACTTCCGAGTCCAAGATGGCGAGTAAAGAATGGCGAAGGAAAGACGAAGCCGGTCCTGTGAAAGCCAAAACCCGTCTCTCAGCCGGTAAGGTCCTCGCGACCGTCTTTTTCGACTACAGAGGAGTGTTGCTCATTGATTTCCTACATGATCGACGTACGATTAACGCTGCCTACTACTGCCAGCTGTTGGAGGCAGCAAAAGCCGCTTACAGGAGCAAAAGACGCGGTAACCCCATCAGAAACGACATCCTTCTTCATGACAATGCCAGGCCACATACGGCGGGTGAAACGAAACAAAAACTGGAGGATATGCATTGGGAAACCCTTGAGCATCCTCCATACAGCCCAGATTTGTCACCCTGTGACTATCCTTTTTTTGCGCCCATGAAATATGCACTTGGAGGATTGCGATTAGACAACGATCAAGATGTTGAGGAATTCGTGCGCAATTGGTTGATGACTCGACCTCAAAGTTTCTACGAGCAAGGAATTAACAAGCTTACAAACCGCTGGAAAAAATGTGTAGAGCGTGAAGGAGACTATGTAGAAAAATAATCAATAGTATTTGTGTATTGTTATATAAATAAATAAATATTAAAAAAGAATTCCGGTTAATATTTTATTCACCCTCGTAAAAATGAGTCTCGAGTGGTTTTTGAGAGTATACTATCTGTTTTTGTCATTCACAACTCTTCTGATAGTGAGAACAAAAAATTTTGTTCAGTGTATTGTTAGGGGTTGTGTTCCTCTAAAATACTAATCACTCTAAATAATTACAAGTCATTGGTTCAGAACTAAAGTTTTACAATAACAACAGCAAGAAGAGCAAGTGTTAAAAACTGACGATTCATGGTCCGGTTAGGGCTTTATATAATGCGTTATTGATAACATTTGTTGTAGAAGCTTCTACTTCCAGCGTCATTCAATAATTTATTTATTGTCCTTGATTTAATTTTGCAGGAGTGTCACGTAATACACAATATATTCGGTTTTGGTTTTTTTTAAATCAAGCCGAAGGGCCTATTTTAACAGAGTAATTTGAAACTTAGCACATTTTAACAGATACTAGTCAATACTAAATAAAATTAAAATATTCAAGAGTTTTTTGTAGTAAAATTTTGATCTGCTTCAAATAATAAAGAAACGAATTTTATTAATTAAAACACAAAAATGTACAAATCTGGTTATTATAAAATCGCACACCTGGCACTCATACTCACGCTCTCAAACAGACGTAAAAATACGAGCCATAAATAATTACAAATAAATACATGAAACAAAAAATAAAACGCAGACGAATTTCATCATACCCATTTTTTTAACGATCCTCTTATTCAAATAGAATCTTGCAGTCGATGTAAAATTGACGGTAAGAAGAGCGATGTGGGTTAAGCAGAAATTCACACAATTGCTCAAGCCATTATTATTAATCCTCTATTTAGCTAAGGATAGTACAAAAGTACGATCGTAAAATACTCCGCTGACGTAATTCACTTTCACTGATTACTATATTGAATGGAAGTATCGCCAAACAGCATATGAAGAAAAATCACTATTATCAGTGCTTATGCTAACGTCTGATTGCGTTCTGACTTGGAGCTCTGGACTCGAATAAGAATTTTACAACTTGACCCGCCTTTTTCCTTGATTCCGCGCCTTCTCGCTTTACACGTGAAAACTCGATCGTTTATTGGCTTATAATT
Source organism: Belonocnema kinseyi (assembly GCF_010883055.1). NCBI lineage: Eukaryota > Metazoa > Arthropoda > Insecta > Hymenoptera > Cynipidae > Belonocnema > Belonocnema kinseyi. The sequence goes on along the minus strand of NC_046660.1, from coordinate 34,305,814 downwards.
CGGAAACGCCCATTATCAAGCAATCACTTGACTAAATTCTCATTACATGTTGATAAACGACTTTCATTCTTCACTATTTATTATTCCAAAACTCACACAAGTACATAAATTCAAATTCGATTTAAACTTCCCCTTATACTAAGATCAAGCCACCGCACGCGTCTTCGGGTTGTGAATAAAATGTCCCTTTACCAACTGTTCCTAATATATGTGGTTGCAATAGCTAATAAGAAGTCACATACTAATTGCCACGGTATGGTCCCGAACACCGACATATAGAAATGGACCGGTAATGCTGTGAGGAGAACGGTAATGGGCTCTAGACAGAGAAAAAACATATGAGATGTAGACCTATCTCTTTCTAGATAAAGCTGATTGATCGAGAAGATTTTCGTTGGGTGAAGTTTGGCGCAGCACAGGACCGTGCTTTGTGTCGCGAGTGCCCCAATAATGTGACGTTTATCGCACTTTTCAGAATTCATTTATTTTTCATTTATTTAATTATAATTTATTTTATGTAAATATAAAAAATGGTGGCAGCCTGTTTAGTTTGTGGGCGTTGTCAAGACGTTTATATGGGGATATTTTTTCATACGTAAGTAAAATTATTGAATATATTGAAATAAAAAATGTTACAACAAAAACAAAACCACAAAATATGAAGTTTTGCACCTATGCAATGCAAATGGTTATTTTTTATGTTATAGAAATATTGTTCAAATTTTTGACAGTTTTTACATTATTTTTAAACTCACAAAATGATTATTATTGTAGGATTTTCAATCCAATTTCAAGAAGAATTTAAGGTTACCAAGTTTTAAAAATATTCTATCTGAAACAGGTGATTTTAGATTAATGTTCTTTAAAATTCAATTTATTATAACTACAAATTTCTAATGTATTGTTTATCTTTTTTTTTTAATTAACCGTACAGAATATTTAGGCAATACACGGGGCCACCAATTCCCTGGAGCTAATGGCACCTTGAAGAGGTGTTTCAAGCGGTGACTCTGGGACACTGGGCAACCTCTCAGAATAGGCAGCCTTATGTTTGCAAAAGTGGCTCCACAAGAACGGACCAGCAATTTCTCTAGCTGCTTGTGCGAACAGTAATGACATCACAAAACCACCAAAAAATTATATATACCGTTCAAAACGACCGACTGCTTAGAGCACCCGACGATGGGTCGGCGAAAAACGCAGAACACTCTAAAGTTCGAGGTTTCAAAGTAATTTAGATAGAAACACGATTACAAACTGATGAAACGCCTAGATTGAGTGGACGAATCAAGTCAAAAATTACTTGCTAAACTGCTAAGACGCCAGCACTATCTTTGTTCGCTAAAGCTTTATGTTGCGTATGCACACTCTGTTGTGCCAAAACACCCAGGCTTTAAGCATATTTCGCATAGATCGCAGAAGAAGAGGAGGATGCGACATTAGAACCAACCGCGGAAAGCAGGCACCTGCTGCTATATGATCGCTCGCGATTTCAGGGCAAAAAGAAACATTAGCATCAAATTCTTTCTTAATCGCAAGACCCACCTAAAGTGGATACTTCCCTTCGTGAATATATCTGGAAAGAGGTTGTCCTCTAGATCATCTACTGTTCAGTTTATGGTACTGTGAGAGCTTTGGCTGATTTAAAGCGAACACTGAAACGAAAATAGATCAAAAGAACAAAAGACGGTTGCATACAATGAATAAGAAGATTGGATGCACAAGGCAGAATGCGTCCCATTTTCAGTGTCTGATTGACTACATAACAACCGATCAAATGAAGATATTTTTCACATACCGTGAAATAGAAATTGACACCATCGATCTAAGGCAATCTCTAAAAAACACAATTTATTCCCATCTTCTCAGTCTAGATAAAGTTATAAATTTCGAAATTATTATTAAATTTTCTGTAAAGAAAAATCTTCGACTTCGTTTCGCTCATTTTTCGCAAAAAGTGGAATAAGAGTTGAAAAATGTATAACTTCATGTAGTGTGAGAAGACACTAAAAAATAATGTATTTGAGGGTTTACCTCAGATCGATTGTGTACATATCTGTTTTACGGTATGTAAAGAATACTTTTATTCGATCAGTTTTTACCAACTCTGATAATAATTCAGATCCAAAGCAAAAATAGGACAAAATTAAAGTTCAGAACGACACTCTATAAACTCTCGAAATACATCAAAATTTTGTCTCAAAACGATTAACTTTCCTTAGATGTGCACCTATGTTCAAGCATGAAAATATGAGAATGAAAATGCTCATTTTTGAAGCATTGACCTTTAAGCTGCAATTTTGAGCGCGCTAGGGGTGCGCGTTGACTGGTTCTCGCGATACCTGCTCACTCTTTCAACTTCCACAAATGGGCGCATAAACCTTCAAAAATTAAGTGTCAAAACAACGATTTTTTGCAAATAAGATAGTAAATCTGGTTTTCCAAAGCGGCATCAATCGCTCTATGCACCTCGCGAAAAAGACAGATGACAAGTCTATGTGAGGTCGGATTGAAAGCTTTCCGGTAATCAATCCAGGCCATCGATAGGTCACGCTAGTAAAATGCTGCATCTTTGCAGACATATCTATCGATGCGCAGGTTCTCTCCACATCCTGCTACGCTTTTCTATGAGCCACGTTGTTCATACACTTCCCTGTCACAGAAGTCCGATTTCCCGAACAATCCTATAATTTAGGATGGCTGAGAATATCTTACACAGTGGGTTTAAACAAGTGATTGGCTAGTAATTCTCCGAGCAGATAAAGTTGCCCATTTACGGCAGGAGTACTGTGCGCTCTTCCATTGACCACTCCGGAATTGGCTCTTCCGACTTTAAATATGAGGTGAAAATACGGGGCAAATGCTGATGGATTGAAGGAATCTTCGTCTACCTGAAGGTCTTAATTCCATCTGGTCCCGGAGCGGAATAATTTTTTCACCTCCTCGGTCGTGATGGGTGGGCATTCTTCCCTAGGTTTTTTGGGGGCATCACACAGCGCCTTGAAGCTGTTTATGTTCTCTGAGTCTTCGTCCAGTCTATGTTGCACTTCGTAGACTTCTCTCCAAAATACTTCGACCTCCTCTGGTTCGGGCAGGTGGTCGACAGTAACTGGAGGGTCTTGGAAGAGCCGAGATGGGTCAGAGAGAAACTGTTGATTTTCTCTGACTCACCTCTCTCTCCGCTCAAGAATTCTCTTAGGGTCAGATAGTATCCGTATTCTCTCAACAATATGCTGCATAATGGTCAGCAGCTTTGACTTGTTAAGTGTGTGATAACAGATCCTGAGTTCGCGCCCGAACTCTCGAACCTTGGCGGTAAAATTCCTGCCAGGTGTTATGTAGTCAATCACACACTAAATGTGGGACGAGTACTGTCTTGTCCAGCCGATCTTTACGGCGAGTTGATGCATTCGTCTTTTGGTCTTATGATCAACCATTGGTTTTGTTTTACGGTTCGGATCGGCCAAAGCTCTCGCTGCATTACACACACAAAACTTGATAATCCAGAGGTCGGATTCTTCGAAAAAATGTCCACACAGCTCTCCATCCATTTCAGCCAGATCTTTGGGCTTGAGAGAAACCTGGATGTTGATGTTTCTCCGGGTCATAAGGCATCGCTCTTGCCCTATCGGATGCCTGCCCGCGGTTGATCTTAGTTTTGCCTCTCTTTCTCTGTTGGCGGCTTGTTCTTACTGTAGTAGAGTAGGCGCTCTGCTTACATAGCCCCTTTTTTGGAGTAGCTCGGCATGGTTTCGCAGACGTTGATACGAAAAGTGCGATAGCTCTGGGTGTCTCTCGCTCCACAGAGCATGCAGTCGTGCCATGTAACCCCGTTCAGGGACCACACTCGCATCGTAACACTCCAGCAAGTCGTGATTTAGTCGATTCGTCCACCTAAAGGTCCCCAGATTCCGCTGATCCATCGCATTGATTCGATCTTCGTTGGTTCCTCCCAGCTCTAAAGTGGTCGGCATTGTTGGCCGACCCATTGTCGGGAGCCATGCGCGTTCTAATGCTTTGACCTGCACTTACTACAACTATGTTTTGTGTTGTCATTGTTTTTCCCACGAGAAGTTGGGGAAAAGCGTTTGTCTATCCTTGTCATCTTATTGAATTACCGTTCAATATTAAAAAAAGATTTCTTTTGCATTATTGCACAGGAAAAGAAGAGGAATTAAAGTTGTCCTGACACTTATTTGATGAGATCAATAGTTTTTGCAAAAAAGCGTTAATAGGTAAAATAATGGACAAAAATTAGTTTCCTTTCTGTGCTGAGTAATATTATTTTATTTAAAAAAAGTTTTTTTTATAATCGAAAATATGAGTTGAAATTAACAATTTTCATAATAAACGCTATCTCTCTAAAGTTAATCATTTCAGAGATAGAAGGGTTTTAATTTGAGAAAGAAAAATGCCTTTTAATTAATAGTCCTGTTTCTCGACAGTGATTTGTTTTATTACGAAACGTTTAACACAGAACCGTTCTTTACTTTATGATAAATATATTTTCGTATAAAATCGATGAAAAATTAATTATTCTGATATAATTAGGCATCAATGCTTAAACAATCTTTTTAACTTGACACAACCCTACGGGAAAAAGATATAAAGGAGTCAAAATTTGCATAGTACTTCTTGCAATCTCTCTGAAACCAGTGATATCAGTTCTAATCGAAAGCTGTTAATATTCGCACCTGTAGAGGTAAGAAAAATATCTGAAATAAAGTCGCTTTTAACTTTGTTTTTATGCGTCCTACGAATTTGGAATAAAGTTTAAATAATTCAAAAATTGAATTGAAATCCATTCATACTATTTTTTTTAATTTTGATTCCCTGTGGAATTATCAATAACTTTTTTTTATGTTTTGAGGGGCCTGTCATTTGGTACAATAGGCTAGCTGCTCTCTGGTGTGCTGGCACGGGCACGAAGCACGAACATCACCACCGAAGGGTCAAAACGCAAAGGCGTAGACTTACATATTTTGTGATGTGTACTTATGCAGTGGCTGACTTTTTACAAATATGTCAGTCTACGCCTTTGCGTTTTGAACCTTCGGTGCAAATGTTCGCGCTACGTGCCCGTGCCAGCCCACCAGGGAGTAGCTAGCTTATCGTACCTAATGCAGGCCACTTTCAAAAAAATTAAATTTTTTATTTTTAAAAATAAATATCACGAATGGATTCCAATTCAATTTTTGAATTATTTGAACTTTATCCCAACCTCGTAGGACGCATAGAAACAAAGTAAGAAGCGATTTTATTTCAGATATTTTCATTACTTCTACAGGTGCGAATATTAATAGATTTCGATTACAAATGATCACTGGTTTCAGAGAAATTACAAGAAGCTCTATGCAAATTCTGTCTCCTTTATATTTATTTCCCATGAGGCTGTGTCAAGTTAAAAAGATTGTTTAAACATTGATGCCTAATTATATCAAAATAATTAATTTTTCATCGATTTTGTTAGAAAATATATTTATTATGGAGTAAAGAACGGTTCTGTCTTAAACGTTTCGTAATAAAACAAATGACTGTCCATTATTTTACCTACTAACGCTTTTTTTGCAAAAACTGTTGATCTCATGGAATAATTGTCAAGAAAACTTTAATTCCTCTTCTTTTCATCTGCAATAAAAAGATATGGATGAGAGGCCTTCAGCGATACCTTCAGTTTTTTTCTGGGACAATTAGTTCGTTCTAGCTATAGTTCCCAATTTTAAAATTCATTTCCAAGGGATTTTTCGAGTCAGAGTGGAGGGGGTAAAACAATATTTAAATTGGAATTTTTACATTTCGAAAAATTTATTTTTATTCTAAAATATTGTAAATTAGATATCTAGTTGTCAATCCGTTGGAATTGTTGTTCACTGATTGTTTAATCAAATTATAAATATTATAAACAATATAATTGTTTAAATAATATATTTTTTTAATGATTCAAAAATCACCGTTCACCCTAGAACGAGTCCAGCCGACCCGAGCAAACTTCAAACTGAAATATCTCCGGTTTAAAGAGACTAAGCAGCATTTTTTTAAAAATTTTATTGTAGAAATTAGGAAACATGTATTTCCTAGTTTGATCATAAATTTCGTTGCAATTCCGTTTTTCTACAATTCTGGAAAGTATGTACGTACAAAAGGAGGTTCAGATAAAATTTTACACAACTAGGCAAGATCTACAAAGAATATTTCTTTCTCCGATCTGATATTTTTCATCATTTACATAAAAAAATAAAAAAATATATTTATTAAAAAATTGTTTCTGGATTTAAATATCGTATAAGCCTTGCGAAACTGATAGAATGCCTTTCTTACAGTGGCGTGCAAAAATTTTGGTCCATCTCTTTTTTTTTGTGATTGAATAAATTCTCTTAATTTTAATTATACTGGAGTTTAAAGAATGTCTCTTTAAAAGGTTGATTGTTTTCGAAATTCTGTTTAAAATAAGCCCAGGTTGAAGCCAATTTTTCTAGTTTATCAAGTAGATATTGAAAAAATAGTATAAATTTCAACGTTTTCTTAAATTTTCAATAACTTCCTAAATAGTAAACCTTTTTCAATGTTATTGGGCTCATTTTGAATCTTTATTTTCACCGTATCACAGCAGCTTACGAGTATGAATTTTTATACAATTTTTTTCGAATTGCAAGAACTTGAAGTTGACACAAAAAAAGTTGGATAAATTGAAATATTATGTTTAGTAACAAAAATATTTTTGTAAAATATATTAAACATATAATCATGATGTTTCTATGTAAGTTTCCCAAAATATATATTTAACTTTTAATCTGAATTGCCTACAGATAAGATGTTTTCAAATTTATCCAACTTTTTTAGAACAAGAACCAAGAACAAGAACATTGAAAAATGTTGACTATTTCGGAAGTTATTGAAAATTTAAGAAAATATTGAAATTCACACTATTTTTGCAATATCTACTTCACACTGGAGGTTCCTAATGTAGAGGACTGATTGTGTACTTTGTTTTACTAGGCTTAGTTGTAGTTAGTGTACTTAGTTTTGCTCTTCTTAGTTTACTATTTGACTGGGACACCAGTCCATTTACAAGCACGAAGAACTGAAACTTATGTCTGTGTTACCAAAATTCAACATTTTTCGAAAGTTGTATAGGCTTATTTACTTCGACAGAGAAGTAAACATACATATTGTTTTTTTTATATTTATATGATTCTTTATTTGTCTGTACACATTTTCATTTTTCCAATTAACCGATTGTGTATTTTACATATACGACGCGTGTATCTGTATACCACCAGAGGTCGCGTGTAATAAAGTGTTAAATTGGCTTCACCCTGCGCTTAATGTAAACAGGATTTCGAAAACAATCAACCTTTTAAAGAGACATTTTTTTAGCTCCGGTACAATTAAAATTAAGAGAATTGATTCAGTCATAAAAAAGAGGTGGCCCCAAACTTTTGCATGCCACTGTATATGAGCAGAAACTGAATACAACATATAAGATAACATAGAAAAGGTGGGGATTTTCAGAAAAGCCTCTCTATTTTTCTATCGAATTTCAGAAGCATAAGAAAAATATTTTCATGAAAACCGCATGTTTCATTTTTTCTTTATACTTCTATAGTTTTTGCTATTAATAAAATACCATCCTATCAGATTTATGGGGGCTCAAAGATTTGTTGGGGGTCAAGAATTTTTTAAATATAACTTCTGAGCTCTTTTTGTAAGTGATTTGAGCTACTACAAAGGCGAGAAATAACAACAATTTCAGAAGTTCTAACGTTTATCCAAAAATTTGTTGTACCTTTAGCTGTTTGCGAGAAAAATTCAAAAAGTTGATTTTTTAAAAATAATTGTTTCAATGTAAAAGAGTGGTTTGCCGACAACATAACTTCTAAAATAAGAAGTAAATATATCAAGCAAATATATAAGCAATTTATAAAAAACTGTGATTTTTCAGAAAAATTACTTTTAATCAATTCAGAAAAAAAAATCGCTTTGGTTATTTTTTAAATATTCATAATTTTCTTGAAATAAAATTGAAGAAAAGGAACTCAAGTGACAAATAAAACCAAAAAATCCCAATTTCCTATGCTCTTAAAAAAATATTATTAAAAAAAACTTGTTCTAACCTTTCAGAATATTGAGAAATTTTTCTTTTTATTTGAGTAAAATGTGACATGCGTCTTTATTTATTTACAATACAGATTGAGGTATCTACATATTTAATAGCTATATATTTTAAACAAATGTAGAATAAAACAATTTTAAATGAAGCACTCAGAAATTTTAAAATTCAAAAATATAATTTTAATTTTCTAAAATACCATGAAAGAATATGATGAATGATTAAGTATTCCAAACAATCTTAGATTTTAATACTTTAAGTTTAAGTTCTTTATGGTTCACTAATTACATTTTTTCTGTTTCACTTATTGTTTATAACGCTCTAGACTAATTAAAAAAACATGTATGGCAATAAAAATACTTACAACGTTCAATTTCCGGTCATTTGTAGTTCTATTTGATAAATAATACAATTAAACCGTTTGTATGAAATTTATCTTGCAGTGCCTTTAATAAGAAAACGGAAATCTCCTTACTAGAAGCAACGGACTGCATTCTCTTGAGCTAGATATAGCAATCGAAGTTCGATATCTTTTAATTTATATTTTTGAACCAAGGTGACAACGTTATTGACAAGTTTTTCTAGGAAAATCAGATAAACAAATCCGTTAATCATTCTACCATGGCGATTAAGGTTTTATGGTGTCCGTTTATTTTCTAAGATCGTTAATTCTTTAAAATCCATTCACATAAGAATAATTTCTAATATAAGCCATGCTGTAAAATAAGTGAGTGCAATTAGACACAACGATCATTATTGTGATTAAAATTTGTCTTAAAGTCTTTAAAAAAAATGTGTTTTTCCTGTTTTCATATAAATTCTCCTTTTTCTCATTTTTCGCTTTTTTGCATTTTTCGATAATAACACAGTCCAACCCAATTTTACTGATTTTGAGTTACAAAAAACGTGACTAAACTTTCCCGAAGGATTTTGGTGTGCTGAGTCTGACTCTGGCTTCAGAATTGCTTCATCACGTCAGGTTTTTAAGATATTCTTACCTAAATGTGCCAAAAACGCTGTACAAGTCTTATTATTTCAAATGACGTTGAGTTTGCTCTAATATCTGATTCTTATGCTAAACTATAGCACTTTTAATTTTTCATGTTTGTGAATTTTTTTATAACTATAAATGTATTGCCATAACATAGACGCGATACAGTCGGTTAGTTTTTCGAATAGGGAGTGAGAAAATTATTTTTAAATTAATAAAAATTTTAGGTTTTATTCTTGTTTATTCAAATCCCGAGACCAAACTTTCAAAACTTTTCGAGAAACATTAAGAATGGCTGCTTTAAATCAGCCTAAGTTACGGCATCTACTGTAATATTCAATATTACAAGCATGAAAACTTAAAAGTGCGATATTTTCGCAAAAAAATTACATAGTTGAGCAAATTCAACGTGATTTGAAAGAGTAACACTTGTAATTTAAGATAAGTTATGTACTTTTTAAGAAAAAAAAGCAAAATCCGCAGGGCTACATAACCTGAAAAATTGGTGAAAACAGCGTTTTTGCACATTAGGTTAGAATATCTAAAAAACTGACGTAATGGAGCAATTCTGAAGGCAGGTTTAGATTCAGTCCACCAAAATCCTTCGGTAAAGTATAATCACGTTTCTATAACTTACACTTGTTGGACTGTGTAATTCATCATTTTAAAACATGTACAGCCATACAATTATTCAGTTGAAAACTTTTTAAGTATAAATTTGATTTTTTATTTTTATTTCTTAAAGCAACAAATCATATTAGTCGAAACATTTTTCAAACATCACATTTAAATTTAAATTTGAATAATCATTGTTAAAAGTGTAATAAAATTTATAAATAATTGTAATAGATCCTTAAAATTACACAGAGAAAAATATATCGCGCAATGATATCGCAAAATCTCTATATTGCAAGAAAGCGCACTATGATAACGTACAATCAGGTCCCGGAGCTTTGTACGATATTATAATGCACTAATATCACAGAAAAAATTAAGTTAAATTTGATGTCCTCTTCTATACGGCGTCCTTAGCAGCAATGGGGAAAAGGCAGAGTACATAAGTGAGTTCGAGCTATAGATCAAGACACCAGATTTAAAACAATCACAGAAAAAAGGAAAAATTTGCTGCAGGTAAGACCTGCAACGGTTCATGATTAAACATATTTTCACTTAGGTTAGGGAAATAATTCTGAACTCGTCAATATCGATGCAAACTGTAACTGACAGATGGGAATCCCCATTTCTCTCAAATTTAATGAAGTTAAACGACGCTGGATAGCGCTGGCGTCGTAATTGTCACTACACCTGGAATAAAAATGGAGCGATTATAAGATGAAAGATTATCCAGACAAGGTTAAAAATCGGAAATTATCTTCGATTCATGTAAAGTTTATCTGGCAAGGTTATTTTTTGTTCCGGTGAATCTTTCACTTGGAATCGATGAAAACTTCATCTTTAATTTTCCCTGTGATCGTTTGTTTACTACTCGAACCCTCGCGAGATCACAAAAAAAGAAACACAATGTGATAGCGTTATAAACTTAAATTCTTACGTTATAGACTGCACAATTATGCGGTATATAATGTAAAAACTTGCAATGTACGATATAACGATTTTGCGCTATTATAATGCGATAATTACTATATATAGCGCAGGAAATACGGTAAACATTGTAATTCATGCGATATAGTTTTCTCAGTGTATATGCAACCGAAGAAATTAGTGTACACCTATTTTATCAACTTCTTTGTTTTCACGGATAAAAACTCGGACATGGAAGTTGAAAATAAATGTTAAACTTAATATATAAATTCAGCTTAAAAATCTCACAAAATTGTTTATCCAATTTAAAACAAAGTTAATATGCTTGCCGAAAATATTTATGGTACGGTCACAGAATTTCGATAACATATGGTCGGCCAAGTTCGAAATCTCTAATTTTATGGGTTAACTCTATTTAAATGCAAAAAGAGCTCCTCTCAAAAAGATAACCATGTGCAAGAAAGCCCTGGTCAAAGATCAGCGCACACCACAAGGCTTTAATTTTAACACATAAAAGATCACTTTTGCAGCAACTCTTCCTTTCCAAGAATTCAGAAGTTTTGACAAACAAACTTTAAAACACCAGAATCGACACGAGCTCTTAAAACACAGGGCGACAGAATCAGGTCGACCCTGTGACCCAGATACCAGAATATACTTTTCCGAAGGTTTTTGGCATACTGAATTTGAATCTGAGGTCCAAATTTCTAAATTGTCTCTTGTTTCCGAGATACCCTAACCTAAATGTGCAAAAACAGCGAATTTCGCCCTATACAGACGTAAACTCACAAGCATAAAAATGTCCAAATGTGATATCTCAGCAAAAACAAAAGATATTTTGTCAACCTCAAAGGAACTCAAAAAGACAAGACTTGTATTTTTAAATCTCTTTCATGGTTTTTTGAGGAAATTAAAAAATTCGATGCTACAGAACCTCAAATATAGGCAAAAATCTCTGATTTTGCCACAGTGACACCACGTTATGAAGCATGACACTCACGCCAGCAAGCACTTCCCCCCTCATGCACTGACTTCCTTTCCTAAACCTACTTTCAGGTCGAACTGGACCGAAACCTCCTACAGGGAACCGAGTTATAGGGAAGCAAATTGTTTAAGCCAATAAACTTAAATTTTCAGAAATCCTGTAAGATTTTTTAAAAATCTTTAAATTCCTCTGATTTTTTTTTAAGTGAGGGATATTGTTACGGAATTTTCCGCAATACTAGTCCCAACCATTGAAGAAGTTACTATTACAGAAAATATGTAATATTAATACGAAGTGTAACATTGTGTAAAATTGTGTAAAATTATAACACTGTCAGTACCGACAAAAAAATTCACTGTGACTGGTCACACAAAAAATGTTTGTCAAACCCCTACCACTTTCCAACATTTCATACAGGGCTGCATGTTACCTCTGTGATAGATAACTGAAATAATGTTGCTTAATATAATGTCAAAAAGTGGCGTGAGGGCACCCCATTCACTGGGAACAGAAAGAATGTTGATCCAACCCCTAAACATTTTCACAGTCGCGTGGGGTGTGGGAAGGCATCCCTGTGACTATTAACAGAAATGATGTTGTTAAACCCCTACCCGTTTGCATCGTTTCGTAGAAGGCTGGATGGCACCCATGTGTCTGATCACTGAAATAATGTTGCTCAAGCCCCAACCCTTTTCCAAAGTCTTATGGGAGGCGTGAAGGTACCCTTGTGACTAGTCACAAAAATAATGTAGATCAAACTCCTACCCATTTTGAACGTCACGTGTGGGGTCTGGGAAGGCATCCCTCTGATTAGTAACAGAAATGATGTTGGTCCAACCTCCCTTCAAATTCTTTTAAATCATTAATAATCTCTTCAGATTTACTAGGATCACTCAAAGTTTTTGAAAATCCATTAAACTCTCTTTAATATAACTTAATTTGATATGAAACTACATAAAATCACTTATTATCGAAAAGTAGTATGACATAAGTCGCCGGCAATTGAGATTATAACCTGGAAATTCGTCCACCTCTCCCATTAGGATTTACGTAATTTATCTGCGACCCGTTACGACTTACTAGGCAATACTGTAAAATACATAAACATGTGGATTTATAGTAATGCAATAAATTCTTTATTTATCAAAGTGGGATATGTACAAGAATTTAACATTTTTTGAGGACTTGCTTCACAGTCTTCAGAAGTGGGTACTTCCCTCCTCCACAGGCTCCAATGAAATCATCGTCTTCTAAACTATCCACGAATACACCAGCGAGGTTCATACTCATAGCATATTCAGCCTTTTTCTTGATGGAGCTAAAAATAAATATTCAAATTAAATCTTTTCACCTTTATCGAAATAAAAACTGGAATTAAATTGTATGTAAAGACTCACGCAACATTTTCATAGCCAATCACATCCTTCCCTTGGTAGATATATGGAACCTGTTGTTCTTTGTCGTAGATTAGTTTCCATCCAGGATTTTTTTCATTTGGGCAAGTATCCATATAGCTTGTCGTTGATGACCTATATTTCACATCATCGACAAATCGTGGATCCCTGCCAACTTCGTTGGCATTGACTAAAGTATAGGACATTCCCTTGAAAGTAGTTCCTAGTATTAACTTGTTTGGCGGAGCACCTTTCGAAATCCAGTATTTCACAATGGAATCCTGTAAACAGAATTGGTTATAAAATAATCATTATATGAGTTTTTTTCTTTTTTCACCAATTTTAAATGTTTTTTGGTGCGATTCCGTTTGTTACAATAAACGGAAAGTGCATGTACATCAGAATCTGAATTTTCACATTTTCTCGTACACGTTTTCTTATTGTTTTGGGAAAAATCAGCTTACACTATTCTATTGAGAACCAACCAAATAGCGTCCAAAAAATTAAATCTGTATGATTTTAACATGTATTGAAATATTTATTACTTAAACTTGGAGTTAATAATAAATCTGTTTGCGCTCGTATTAGTTTTGCTTTAAATGCTGCGCCCAAAGTCCTTTTTTATTTTTATTGCTATTTCCGAAAATCATGGGACGAAATGGATCACGATTGAAGGGGAGGTAAATAGTTGTTAGGGAATTTAATTTTTCCTTGTGGTTGGAAATAAGAAATAAGGCTTGGCAGCATCCATACAATTGGAGCACGAATTCCTAATTATCAAGACAAAGTTCAAAAAATAATCAATCATTGATATAGCGTAGTTCTATTAGGTAATTCTTGAAATATTCAATAAAATTTTTAATCTAAAAACTGTAATGATGTAACTGCATAAAACTAAAAGATGATAAATTAAAAAGTTACAACAGCACACAAAAAAGATCCAGAACTTTCAACGAGACACATGTTTTCTTAAGTATACAAAATAAAACGTGTGGTCTCGTTAAAGATTCCGAACTTTTTTTGTTTGCATGTGATTATTGACCAATAGCATTTATTACTTCAATATATCATTTTATTGTGAAAATTAAGAAGCAGGCATTTCATAGTTAAACACATTTGTTGAAATTAGTCGAAGATCAACTGCGAATTCTAAAAAATTGACATTAACATTTTTCACAATGCAGTTTTGGCAACATGTACAGATATCTCATGAGATTTTTTTGTTTTGAACAACTACTCTAAATTGAAAAAAAATGAATTGAGAAGAATTAAATCTTGGTATTTTTTCTCGGAAACAGTGGAAGTTATGTACAAAACAATGCAGATAAAAGTTTACACAACTGGAAATATTCTACAAAAAAGAGCTCTGGCTCTTTTGTGATATTTTGCATCGTTTACGAGTAGAAATAAGGAAAATTAGATTCTATTAAATGAATTTTTTGCTAGACTCAATCATCGTGCGAACAATATAAAACTTATAGAATACCATTCTCATGTCAGAAGACCCTGTAAGCAAACATAAGACAAAATAGAAATAGTGGGACTGTCCAGAAGAACTCCTGTATTTTTTCGATGAATTTTCAAAACATAAAAAGAAGCTTTCCAGGAAAACTCCGCGTTTTTATTTTTTCGCATTTTGTTGAAAATATTCTGCTTTTATTTAAAAGGCATGCTATTTATTATAAGCTTTATGGGGCCTGGACCATTTTGCAGGAAATAAATTGTTTTCGAATATAATTTTTTATTTATTTCTTGTAAACCATGCAAATCACCACAAAGACGAAGTGTTAATTTTTTGAAACTTTTAAGGATGTTTCAACATTCACAAAAAAAGATTGTTGTACCTTTGATTGTATCCAAGAAAATTGCAAACATTTGGTTTTTAAAAGCTATTTTTTCAATGTAAAGCAGTTGTTTACCGTGAAAAAACTCTTAAGCTATGCAGTACATAATGCCAGCTATGGCTAAAAAGTGGGATTTTTCACAAAATATGCTTTGCAATAATTTTTGTAACAGAGTCGCTATTTGAATATTTTTCAAAATTTCATAATTTTTTTTATTTTGAGAAAAATTAAGGAAAAACATTTTGACATCAAATGAAAAAGAAAATCCTGAATACCTATGCTCGTTTCGAAAATATAGTATTTCAAAAATTACTTTCTGTCCATTTTTTCTCAGGTAATTTTACAACGATTAAAACTAATTAAAAAAAAGTTAATGAAATTGTGGCATGTGTCTTCCTTTATTTACCGCAGAATGATTTATCAAAATATTAAATAATTCTGAAATATTCAGCTAGATATTCCAAACATATTTTTTTAATGTAAAATGGAATTACTTTATTATAAACACGATTCAAATTATTGCTGTCTCATAATTTTTAAAAACATTTGAAATTGTATAAACACGAATTAAACAGAAAAAATTTATAATTTAACACTTTTAGGTAGAGTAATTTTAACTTTAAATCTTTAAAAACTTTATATTAATTTTAGAGAACAATAAAAGAGTGTAATAAGTTATAATGTATATATAAAGATCAAACATGTTGCATTCGAATAATTCTAAATTTGTGAAGTATAAACCTGATGCATCCGGATATAATTTACCAATTTATTTTTGATCGAAGGAAATTCTGGAGGGTAGTAACATTTCGAATCACAAATCTTTACCAGGAAATAATTTCAATTGTATTAAATGAAATCGAATTAATCGCATCCCCACTTGTAAAAATGCAAAAGCTTTTAAACATTTTTAAATATTTGGAAATGACTAATTATGTATTAATTTTGCTTTGAACCTCAATTTTTAACGGTACTTTCGAATAATTAGAGCTTTTTCGCTAATAAATTTACTTACAACATTCAGGTTTTGATCCGCCACATTTTCTCTGGATGAATGGTACAGTGGAGCAAGATGACCAGATTTCAGTATTTTTCCATTTGTGTAAAGATCTCCGTGTAAATTGTAAGCTCTCAAATTTATAAAGCTTACATACTTCGATATTCCTTTAATATCATATCTCTCAGCAATTGATTCTATGCCTTCAACTGCTAAAGCTAAAATTAAACCCTTTTTATCGAACTTTTCTTTAAGTGCCTTCAAGAGTAAAACGAAATTCTGCTTATCAGAATCATCTGCATTCTCTTGAGTTAGATATTGCGATTGGAGGTCGATACCATCGAACTTATGTTTTTCCACGAAGTTCACAATATTATTAACAAGTTTTTCTCTCAGAGTCGGATCAAACAATATTCTATAAAGTGACACGAATCAATGTTTATTTTTATTATCTTATAAATTTTTATTAATGTCACTAATATAGAGTTCTATCTTTAATCTTGGATGGGAATGAAAAACTTACTTATTTTTATTATTTTTATGAGAACCATCCCAAATCGCATCCTGCATTGCGACGAATGTTTTCAAGTGTCTATTTTTTTCTTGAAAATCGTTAATCCCTTGGAACTCATTTGTGTCCATATCTTCATATTCATTAGTCATTTGTATAGAAGCGTCTTTTTCAATATTAGCCAGACCGTAAAATAAGTTAGTACAAAGAGACATTTCATTGGTCTGATCATCTCCTTGAGAAGTCCCGTAACAATTAATGATTTCTGGAAATCAATGATAAGATTTAGTTTTAAAAATGGCAATGTGCATTGTTTTTCCTTAACTCTAAATTTGTATTTTCCTAATGAATGTAATAACGCAATTTCCCTTGTCAGACGATTTTATTATAAGCGACCGTTTTAAAACAATGTCACAATTCTAGTGGAAGGGGGTTGGGCGGTTGGCAGGTTTTATAACTATCTACGGCGTAGTGGCGGAGGCGTTTACACAGAATGTAACGTCACGCAGGGAAAACATGAATGTGAAAAAAATGCTGGAAAAAATATAATTTAGCGACTTAATTTTACAATCAAAGCATCCAAATACATATTTCACACTTTTCATCCCTTTTTCAAGAATTAATTTTTTTCTTCTGTTTTCAAAAAGTGTCCCATGTTTCTCGTTTTCACTCAAATGCAAATTTGATTATTAGAACCAAATAACAAAATTCAGCTACTCTTGTTTAGAAAGCTAACTATTTTTGTATAAAAATTTAAATAATCTATTTTTTGTTCAAAATTGATAAATTTTTTTTCGTAGAATACAATGAATAGAATTTGGATTAATGATTTATCTTTTTCGTTAAAAATTCAAATACTTGGATAAGAGTTAAATTGCTTTATCAAATAATTCTTTTGTTGTAACAATAATTAAATATTTCGTTTTAAAATGTTTTGTTTTTTTTGTTAGAAATTAGAACGTTTTTGTTTAAAAATTCAATAATTTTGTTTAATATTCAAATGTGTGTTCGTATTTTTTATGGAAAATAATTCTCCTTGATTGTAAATTAAACTTTTTGGTTAAAAGTTAAATGACTTTGGTCTACATTTATGTTACTAGTTAAAGATCCATTACTATTGGTGAAAATTTAACTATTTTGTGAAAAACATTTTTTTTGAAAATCAATTTTTTCAAATGCCAATGAAACTGTTTCATGTTTAGTTGAAAATGAATTGTCTTCAGATTAAATTTTCAACTTGAACAATAATCGTTTTTAGATTAAAATAGATGGAAAAGGTTCTCACAATAGCGTGACGTCATATATGAAAGGCCCTTAACATGATATCTATCACTTACTCTGACATTTATTATCAGTTCCTGGCAGCCTCGCTGTATGCTTGCCTGAAGCGAACGCCGAGCATATTCCAAGTAAAAGTATTAACTTATACATCTGCAAACATTAAAATTGAAATATAAGAAATACTGAAAAAAGTAAGAAATGATTGTTAAGTTTCTGTTTACTTTTCTTAACATTAATTGTAATTCCTGCAGAAAACTATTTATTTCGACAAATATTTATTATGAGTAGAGGGGGAGGGGGGTTTCTTTAGATTTTCGTGGATATAATCTATGTCAGCGATACTTAAGTTTTCTGATGATGATGAACAACTTTTGTCCAGTACAGTTTTTTTCATATTAATACAGGGCTAAGGATTTGAACTTGAAAGATAGACAGTCCAAAATACTCGAACCTTTTTTTAGGGACAAAAAAAAGTGTTCTTCTGTGAAGAAAAGTATCATTCATGTTTTTCTTCGATTTCGAAGGTCAAGTATTTACTTTTCAAAAAAATGGCCACAACCAATGGAAATTGCGTAAAAAAACATATCAAAGCTGAAGGATAAACTACTTTGGGTATTCATATTAAAATAATTCAAAACGTCCTAGCTCATTATATATTCCCAAAAACCAAAAGTAAAGGTCATTTTTTATGCATATAAATAAATTATCGACTTTTGAGCTGATTTTGTTTACGTATAATATCTATATATTTAATAGATACTTATCATCAATGAAAAGAGCATTAAAACCCCTATCACAACTGTACTGAACAAAAAATGTTGTATCGCTTTTGGGAGAACTAAAAATGATTGGAACAGAACGAAATTAAAAAACTTTTGTTCTTATTATTATGATGCTTATTCCTTGAAATAAAATGTTAAAAGTATAAAATAATTCCGAGATAATTATAGAATTCTCTTAAAATTATTACCAGCCGAAGAAACTATTTCACCACTATTGTATCGAATAAACTGTTTTCCCGAAAAAAAAGGACATGGAAACTGAAAAAAGTTTTCCACTCAATATACAAATTCAACTCAAATCTTGAAAAATTATGTATAAAATTTATACTGAAATGTATAGATTTACCGTAATTAGATATGCTGCGTTCTCCGAGTTTTGGTGAAGCTACCCACGGTCAACTTAAAAACCTCGAATATTATTTGTAAACAATTTTTGTGCAAATGAGACTAAGTAGACGTACTAGCAAAAATTCCTGAAATGTTTTCAAAGAATTTCACAAGAATACAGTACCCTTGTTTAACGCGCAAGTTAATTTATACTCGCTTTTACATGTAGAAAGTCACTTAAATTACGACATTATTATTACTACCAAATTTCGAATATCTTTGGTAAATAATTCCATAGTTTAAAAATAGCACCAATCTTAAATGCTAATTAATCTGGAGTAATTCATGTTTCTTTTATATTCTCAATACTAAATTATTTATTTAGAGAATATCATAAATTTTAGATAATTATCGCGTCAACTAGACCCCCACTTTTTCAGAATCACCTATTTTTCGGGAATATATTCTAAAACCTAACGATCATATTCAGAATTAAGATTAAGATTAGCCTATGAAATGTTACCAAAGCGTTTGCAGAAAAATAAATTAACAAAAATCTATTGGCTGATTGGTTGAAAGGAATTAGTTTTCCTATAATAACTTTCATATCATTATATCCTTCCAAACCTCCCACCACATGAAGCTTGGTGAGATTAACCCATTTGACGCATGTTGGACGTTTAGTTAACCCCACGAAAGTTTTGCAATCAACAATACAAGACTTTCATTAAATTTTCTCGCTCCAAGTTAAATGAAAATTATTGATAAGCTAATTTTGACCTCAACTTCCACCTTGAGCATAATCATTTTTGTGTGTAAAAGAAATTTGTAGGTTAGTCCTATAAAAGGTTACCATTTTTTTATTAATACAAATTAATAGAAAGAATAATTATCTCAACTTTTTCAAAAAATGGATTCATTTCCGTTTTTATTTTCATTTTTTATTATTCAGCAATTGAAAACGATGAAACTGCAGTGTAGAACAGAAAATGATAGTGTTCAAATTTAAGAACATCACACGATGTAAAATATCGTTTAAACAATTATTGAATGTTCTTCAAGAGAATTACTATTTTTAAATATTAAAATCCTTCAATTATATTTTTTATCTTGAAGCTTGCCAAACAAAGCCTGAAAATAAAGTTTAAGTCACAATCAGTAATGACAAATTAGGTAAATATTTAATATTGGCTCTCATGATTGTCAACTGATTTTTTATTTTGGTGTTTCAACATCACGCAACTATGAATTTTTTATTATTTTAATTTATGTGACCTTTAGAAATATATTACCTTCAATTTGTATTTAAACTTTATTCTCTGATTTTTCAGAAAATAAATACGTGATTTACTAAAAAATGGCAATACACATCTCGTTTTTTATTCAGTGTTAACTTGTCGAATAATTTTAATGTCACCTTTGTAAAGAATTTTGCGGAATTTAGAAGGAACAAGACAACGAAAAAAACCATCCATGGGGGAAATTTCCAAACCAATTTCAAAATTATATTATGTCCCGTTTTTTTATTTTTTATTAGGTATATAATTCAACTGCTCGCTTGAGGACTGTCTACTTCGTTGCAAATTCAAAACTATTATAAAATATTAGTCTTTTTTGTCTCCAATTATAATTATTTGGTAGAATATTCAATTTTTCGGTTTAAAAATCAATATTCAAAGTTTGAAATTAACGTTTTATATTAAAATTTAATTATTTTCTTCTTGGTTAGCAATTATAATTTTTTAGTCTAAATTTAAACTATTTGGTAAAAAATATATGAAATTTGTTGAAAATTCAACCATTTGGTTGATTGTGTTGAAATTACTTTAATGAACAGGTCAACAAAATTTAATTTTAAAGCTAAATTTCTTTTAGATAAATAAAAAATTTGAAATCTTGAGTCGAACGCTTTGCCAATTCTAGAAAGGAGTTCCTAACCATTTTTAAAAACCATGAAATCAGAAAACAAATCCTAGTCTTTAACTTTGAATCAAGAGCACGATTAAATATTACCTAATTGCTGAGTATTCATTCATTCAAAATATTCATTCGTACAATATTAATTGTTGGCAGTCGAAAGTCTGAAATTCGTCATTGTCCTTAATTTTTTTATAAAGTGATACTTCAGATTCAATTAGATATACAATGGAATATAAAGGAGTCTGATCAATTGAACCTTACAAGAAAATGAATGTTGACGAATAATCTCAGACCTTTGACTCACCAAAATTAATATTGCGCGAGTAAATCTTTGGTGTAAATACTCAATAATTACATAATATTTCATCGTTCGCTTGATTTAAATTTAAAGAATAAGATTTATTTTTGATATTACGATTTTTCCAAATTTTTATCAACACTTTTCTAGATTTGTCAAAGAGTTTAACTCAAGAATTCAAAATGTTCATTAAGCTAAAAAGAACGTTTAACTTTGAAGTTAAATATTTTTTGACTCGTTTATTAAAGAAATTTCAACTTAGGCTACTTTTACTCAAATTTTTCTAATCTTTCGAAAGATTATACTCCTAAAGTCGCAGATTCAGTAGTGTAAGCAGTCAATAATTATATTTTTATGAAAAAAAAAAATATATATATATATATACTACTATCACTTAATATGTTGACATCCATCGTTAATCATTCATGATTTATTAATTTTATTAATTTTACCCCCTTATTTCGAATTGTTATCGATCAACCACCCGATTTTATACTGCAATTTAATTTATTTGGAGATATCATCGGATAGTGAATCGTAACAAGTGATAATGAGAGCGTTGATTATGGTTTTTTGTCAATTTCGAAAGTGAAGCATATGAACGCATTTGAAATCATATACGAAGAGATCATTATAAATTTTTATTTTGCAATTTAATTTATTTTGCGATATTATCGGATAGTGAATCCTAAAATGTGGTAATGAGGGGGTTGACTATGTTTTTTTTTTCAATTTTGAAAGTGTCGCGTATGAGCGCGTTTTAAATCCTAGAAGAAGAGATCATCATAAATTTGTATTTTGCAATTTAAGTTTTATTGAGATATCATCGGGTGGTGGATCGATAATAATTGGAAATAAGGGGGTGGATTGTGGTTTTTGTCAATTTCGAAAGTTGCGCATATGAGCGCATTTGAAATCCTATCGAGATCGTTATACATTTCTATACTGCAATTTAGGTTATTTAGAGATATCATCGGGTGGTGGATCGATAACAATTGTAAATGAGAGGTTTCTTTATGGTTTTTTTAATTTTTGAAGGTGGCGCATATGAGCGCATTTGAATCCTCATAGAAAACTCTCTTCCTCAATGGGGATTGCAAACTTTTAATTTAGGTGGAAATCACTTCGGAACATTTTGTTACCTCCATATCTTAGCCAGTTTTAAAGATTTTCAAAAAAATTTGATTGCGCATATGAGCGCATTTGAAACCCCATAGGAAAGTCACTTTATCAATGCGGATTGAAAACTTTTTATTTTGTTGGTCATCACTTCATATAATTTTGTCACGTGGGCTATAGAAAACCCAAAAATTAATAGTGGGGGGGGGGAGCTGGTGTAACTGACCTAATTTGATACCACTAATAGTTTCCGAGTTTCGCATACCAGAGTCACCTGAAGCCAGCATTACTACACGTTTTTGGTAAAAAAGTGCCTGTATTTTTTGCAAGATATGAATCCAGAGAACTTAATTAAGCACTAAATTCCTGCGCAAGTAGAATTTGATACCACTAATAGTTTCCGAGTTTCACATACCAAAGTCACCTGACGGCAGCATTACGACACGTTTTTGGAAAAAAAGTGCCCGGATTTTTTGCAAGGCATAAATCCAGAGCACTTAATTAGCACTAACTTCCTGCGCAAGTAGAATTTGATACCACTAATAGTTTCCGAGTTTCACATGCCAAAGTCACCTGAAGGCAGCATTACTACACGTTTTTGGTAAAAAAAAGTGCCCGGATTTTTTGCAAGGCATAAATCCAGAGCACTTAGTTAGCACTAACTTCCTGCGCAAGTAGAATTTGATACCACTAATAGTTTCCGAGTTTCACATACCAAAGTCACCTGACGGCAGCATTACGACACGTTTTTGGAAAAAAAAGTGCCCGGATTTTTTGCAAGGCATAAATCCAAAGCACTTAATTAGCACTAACTTCCTGTGCAAGTAGAATTTGATACCACTAATAGTTTCCGAGTTTCACATACCAAAGTCACCTGAAGGCAACATTACTACACGTTTTTGGTAAAAAAAAGTGCCCGGATTTTTTGCAAGGCATAAATCCAGAGCACTTAGTTAGCACTAACTTCCTGCGCAAGTAGAATTTGATACCACTAATAGTTTCCGAGTTTCACATACCAAAGTCACCTGACGGCAGCATTACGACACGTTTTTGGTAAAAACAAGTGCCCGGATTTTTTGCAAGGCATAAATCCAGAGCACTTAGTTAGCACTAACTTCCTGCGCAAGTAGAATTTGATACCACTAATAGTTTCCGAGTTTCACATACCAAAGTCACCTGAAGGCAGCATTACTACACGTTTTTGGTAAAAAAAAGTGCCCGGATTTTTTGCAAGGCATAAATCCAGAGCACTTAATTAGCACTAAATTGCTGCGTAAATAAGAATTTGATACCACTAATAGTTTCCGACATTCGCATACCGGAGTTGTGGCTTCAGCTGAAGCTAGCATTACTACATGTGTTTTGGCCAAAATTGCCGGGCACAACATTTTTTTCTGCAACATAAATTAGCACTAAATAAGCACTAAATTATGGTATGGTGCTCACATCGATATGAGCAGAGTTCAATTACCATTTTTCTATACCAAGTTACGCCAATTTGAAATTACGAGATATGTCCCATTATGTCTTGAGCATTTGCTTTAAATACTTTGAGGCAGACATTTTCTACTGGATGTTTTCTCTTGAAAAATTCGACTTGGGGGCGTTCGGGGTTGTTGCAATCGCAAAAAATTTTGTGTCATCTGTACTTAACCTCAAAAGTAGCCAAAAACGCTATTTTTTGGGTACACAACCTCAAATATCTTAAAATTCTCACGTGAAGGTCCAATTCTGACCCCGGATTCGGATTATACGTAAAAAAATGACTTCGGAAATGACCCTCCACTTTCCAACAACTGACATGATCCCATTATTTGCAGGCCTGTGCAATTTAAAATTGTAATATTTCAAGTTTATTAACTGTGTTGATCATTCTCAAATTTTATTTTTATATCTGAACAATAACAAATTTTAATTAAATAATCTTATATAACTAAAACTTTAAATCTAAAATATTTTTTCGGAAAAAACGAAAAATCTTGGAAAGAAATTTTAATTTATGCTTATAAGCATCACGATTTAATTATTAATGACGATGTTTTTTGAATGGGAAAACGTTCCTAATTATAAAAACGATATTAAACCGAAAAATGGTATATCACATTTTTTCAAAATAAAATCTTTAATGTCAGAAATCATTGAAAACTATTCAATCTTATTTAAAAATTTAAGATTTCTTATAACAATCTTGTTTCTTCTTCTTACATGCAAAAATAAATATTTAATTTTTCTCCTAGTTTTCTGCATATTTCGTAAAAAATTACCTTATTTCTACTTCTTTGAGTTTTTTCCTTAGTGATCCTTGTAACTATTATGTATACATATACGAATTTTGTTCTAATATATACGTTTCTTTTCAGTGCGTGAACAATTTTTAAACGATAGAAGTCACCAAAGAGCTAGTGCCAAAGGCCGGAATTTTATGCTTTATAGGTGTCTTTGCAGCTTGGTGGTGTCTTCAGAATCTGGATGTAAGGTTGATATTTTATTCTAAAATTTGATATTTTGATATGTTTAGGGTAATAGGCTTCATAGCAAAAAGTACTTTATCTGAAATAGGCAGAACAAGCGCACTTTATCTGCCTGAGGAGAGGCAATAAAATAACACTTTATTGTACTGCGACAAGTGCCATATGAAGTGACAGAATGAAGGAAAAAGTGAATCAGAAGTGTAAGAAAAGTGAAAGAAAAAAATGGGAAGAATTCATTTTAATAACCTATAAGTTTAACTGCGAATTGAATTTTGGACTTCTAACGTCATCCCACACTAGTGCGTATGCGGTACAATCAAGCGCCGTTTCCATATTTTTGTTTCTAAATCATCTGTATGTTTTATCTGATTATCTGATTTTTATGGCATTTAGGCATTGTTTTCCCTATAACTTGTTTAGAATCCAACTCTTGGTACTTGAAATGTATTAATTTATGCTTAGATTATTAAATAGGATTCTTTAAATTACTGAAAGGTTTAGGATGAAAAAGTATCTTTCGATTCAACACTTTTGATGATTATTTCTCTCTGTCCTCTGGTGTTTATTTAGGGTTGCTTCAAGACCTGGAAGACTTGGAAAAGTCATGGAATTAGAAAAAATGTGTTTAATCAACGTGAATCAGTCATGGAATATAGCTAATAAATATAGCTATTATTTTAATCTATTTAATACCTCTATAATTAGAATAATAAGTTTCATTAGGTCAATTAGTGTCACAAAATTAGATATATTAGAGTCAAAAATTATTTATTTAACATTTTTTATGCAGTCTCTTGTGCAATTGACCAAAATCAGAATTCTCGGGATAACTTAATTTAAAGCTAGAAGTAATTTACTTAAAATTTCCTTACCTATGCAATTATATGAACACTACTAGAAAACTCTGTCCTCTACGAATATAAAAACAGGATTCTCTTTAAATGTTGGTCCAAGTTTGGATTGTTGGACATTTTCATAATTTGTATATAATCCATTTCACTATGTCGATCTGTATTGTTATTGATTTTTCGTATGAATATTTGACATATTACTGACTGATTTTTTATTCATGTTAATATGTTACAACTTTTGTGTTAGGCTCCATTCCCGAAAACACCAAATGGACGTGTAAGACGCACGCAAACACAGTTTACACCAGGATAAAGCTTACTTTATTGCACCTAAGACAAGTCCCCATTTGTTTAATTAAAAAAATTAGTTGAGAAAATTTCCTTCGCGAAAAGATGATAATCGTGGTTTCTTTGGCATCACTCTGTCGTTGATTGACTTTCAATGACGAAATCTTTGAACTCAACAATGTAGAAATTTGAAGAAAAAAATCATATACACGTAAAAAAATACCATTAAATTTTATAGAACTAATCTTATAGTAGAGAATACGATGGGTAGTTTAATCAAAGTTGAAAGGGTCTTTGTTTTACATTGCGTTAAACTATGGAACCAAATGTGTAACAAATTTCTATAAAATTTAGAGGCCGAGGTGACGTCATCTCTATCAAAAGGCAGGTTACGAAAGACGTAAAATACACAAAGAAACCTTTTGCTGCAATATTTTCTAAAAATCAGACTAGATTTCGCTATCTTTAGTTTGCAATGGAGAGACATAGGGGAACTTTTGTAATGTTTACTACTCTGAGAAGTAACTAGTAACTACATGCCGAACTACAAGATTCATTAAAATAAAATTTTAAAATGTTACGTTTATTTCTGCAGAAGATTCTAATATTTGCAAAGGACTATAGTAACGTCGAGAGAGACCGGCGCACTGATTTAGGAAGCGACTTAGTAAAAATTGGTGCAGTCAGATTAGCAGACGAAAAAAAATAAACCCAACATGCGCCGCATCGCGTTGAAGGTTACGATACGTATCCTGTACACGAGCATAGGACGTAAATGCAGACTTATTTATTATGGGATTTTAAACTCTTTCGCACTATTATATTTATTTAAATTGCAATTGTACATTACACACGATTATATATATAGTTTAAACATTATTATATACATGCAGGAATATTATATTACAAGCCGAAACAGAAAAATGTGATTAAAAGTAAAGCTGATGGGAATCGAACACGGGTCTCCAACGGGGCATCACGGCGATATTCCATTCGGCTAAACTAGATGATGAGGTCCAGAAATTTATCACCCTTATGAAGTAAATGCTAGCACTCAAATCGATTTCCATTAAATTGTTCATTAATTGTTCACAGTGTTGGCATTTTTTAAATTCTAAGCACTATACCTTAACGTAATCGAATATCCTCATATCCAATAATTTTGTGCTTTCTATGGAAAATTTGTGTTTTAATTGTAACTGTTCGAATTATCCCAATTTATTGTAATAAGGATCTTTGCATCAAACCAAACTGATTGATTGATAAATTTAAGGAATTTCAGTAGAGCGTTGGTCGGCTGACATCGTTTACGCTCGGCTGCACTCGGTCCAACGCTAGGCTCGCTTGCTAAGTCACTTACTAATATTTAAGAGCGATCTTCCGAATTTGTCTTACTCCATCATACAAAAAATAGAAAGTGTCATAGTATAATTCATATTCCTACATACAATAGCAATTCCTGTTACAAATTTAGTCTTTTATGTTATCTTAGGTACTTATAACTTCTACTCTTTTTATATAATTTAATTATGTCTACTAATTTATCCTATCTAGGATTTTACTATAAAAAATACTAAGACTTCGTATTATCAATAAGAAAATTTCATAAAAAGATAGCATAGCTTACGATTATTGTATTAAAATATACGAATTATCGCCTTGGTCCCTCTATTGTAACCTAATTTAGTCATTTTTCCAGTACAAAGTTTCTCAGTGTGTGATCAGCACAATCACTGCCAATACTAGAAACACTAGTAAGACCAGTCCAGCTAATAAGGGCAACAAAATGACGTTGTACTGATAATAATAGGCGAAATCATGGCGATGTCCTGGCAATATAAATACTGTGCGAAATATTAAAGATGGAAGACAGTTCAGTTAATAAATACAAGACTGCAGAGCAGTCCAATTATCAAAGGTAAAGCCAGTCCAGCTACTGAAGGCAATGTAATGGGACTGCCCTAGCAATGTGAAGATTTTTCAAAATAATCAAGGCAAAAGACATTCTGGACTGCCAAAGATATTTTGTAGTCCAGATAATTAAGACAAGATTATAGATCAGTTCAACCAACAAAGGCTAGACATTTTATTAGTCCTGTCAGTTAAGACAAGACTATAAATCAGTCCAACCAACAGAGGCAAGACTAATAACATGTCTTGCCTTTGTTGGTTGGACTGATTTATAATCTTGTCTTAAGTGTCTGGACTAATAACATGTCTTGTCTTTGTTGATTGGGCTGATTTATAGTTTTGTCTTAACCGACTGGTCTAATAACATGTCTTGCATTTGTTGGATAAACTGATTTATAATCTTGTCTTAAATGTCTAAACTAATAACGTGTCTTGCATTTTTTAATAGGACTGACCTATAGTCTAGTTTTAATTTTCTAGACTACAAAATATCTTTGATAATCCAGAATGTCTTTTGCCTTGATTATTTTGAAAAACCTTCACATTGCCAGGGCAGTCCCATTACATTGCCTTTAGTAGCTGGACTGGCCTTTCCTTTCAGTGATTGTGCTGATCACAGTTTAATGAAAAACCTTCACTTCATCTTCAAATTTCAAGCAGGACATTAGATTCGCTTGTGGTCATATTTTTCGCGTTCAGCCCTACCTATCTCGAAAACTTTTGATTTTTTGGACTAATATCCATTAGGATTTTTTGATCAGAAGGCTTTGAACTATATTATATTAAAATTTCAGCCAATTTGACCGGGGCCGGATGTTAATGTGAATTATGCGGGGTCCTTTAAGCAAAAATATAACAACTCTCTAATACGTAAATTGCGAGAGATAGCGCAGTCATCTTCATATGCATTTTACATTAATTGTTATTAATATATTGAAATTTTGTTTTAACGTATGTATAGTCAGAATATGAAAGCACCTGAGCGATTTTTACATTCTCATCCATAATCAGAAGGTATTAGTTTTATGCGAAAAGTCACTTTCGCGTATTTCATCAAATATCGACGTTTTGAAGCTCCCTGAATCAGAAAAACATGTTTTTGGTCGGTCTCTGTATGCCCGGCGTCGTCGTCATCATTGTTGTTGTTGTTATTGTTGTTCTGGTTGTTTGTATACCGGATAACCGTTGGGGTTTTGTGAACACCTAAAAGGATAAAATCAATGAATCAATAATATCATTTTCTGGTGTTTCAGTTTAATAGTAATTTCCTGTTACCAAAATTTTTAGAAAATATCTCTAGAACAAACGAATATTCAAAAGCATAATTCACAGTGCCGCACAATGAAGCATTTTAACTCTTCACAGTGTGCTCAAAAGATTTGAATCTCTTGCCTATTCTGGGTTTTAATGCATTCTTTGTACTAATTTCGCGGTCTAAAATCAGGTAAAAGTAAAAATGTATCGTGACTGAGAACTAAACGACAAGATCTTCATTGGTAGTTTTAGTCAAATTGCATTGACATTTTGAAATTACATACTTCACTTCAATGGCGAATATCCTTGCAAAACTAAATCTGCGACTTTTAAATAATACCCGTTTGAAATTTGTGAAATCTCGCACTTTCAAGTCGTCGTTAAATCTAGAAAATTCTCTTATAAATTGGTAAAATTCTTTAAATTAAGTGCAAATATTACTCCTTAAGTCTGGACCAAGAACATGAATAAAAATTGCGTGATTGCTGAGTAATCATAAACATTGCTTATTCATTCCAAGTTATTAATAAAAAGGAAATAACTGTTAATAATAATATCATAATTAGAAGATAATGGTTACATTTTCAAAATTAAAAAAACAGTAAACATGGGGTATTACTTCTGAAGTTCTTCGATCGAACTCAAACTTCGGCAAGTTTAGTCCTATTAAAAGGAAATTTATGATAAAAAGTTTGTCATTAAGACAAATATTCACCGAGGCGGACGAGGTGAATTTTGGTTGTTATAAATCAAATATTTATTTTTTCAAAGAATGATTATGATAAAAAATTACCGCACATGGCGAATCTCGTTTTGAGCCTCGCGGAATTTTCCATTCTACGCGTACACCTTTGTTATAATTACTCAGCAATCACGTAATATTTATATGTGTCCTTAGTCTTTGCACGTATATTTGATCAATCAAACCCATTTTTAGTAACAATTCACTAGGTTTTGCGACGAGTTGAGCGGAATATTTCGAAATAATGATTTTGCTGAAAAACCCATGAACTTTGACGCTACAAACTTTTTTCCTGGCACTAAAATTTTTAAAGAGTTGTTATTTAAATGTCGTAGAAAGCTGGTTACATACGATGTTTTTATAATTACCGCAGGCCGGAACGCGCGACTAAGCTCGTTGTGGAAAATTTAAGTTGCCAGGATTTCCTGGCTGCCAATGTATGCAGCTCCTTAGAATATTATTTTAATAATTTTAAAGTCAGATAAAATGTGGTTCGGCTACACAATTATTTAGCGTGTGAAGCATAGGTTATCCATTACTGAAAAAGCAATAGAGCATTATTTCTTCAAGCAGTGTTTGACCGTAATGTTATTCGCTCTAAATTGTACTTCAATGGATGAAAAGAGATTGATAACATTCAAATATCTCATAAAAATAAGTGTCTGCTCGTTAATTTACCTTACAAATGTATGTGATAATTTCGAAGTGTGAGCTATCACGCAGAAAAAAGAACCTTCATTTTACTGAAAACCAAGTTAAGTCTGCCGATCTTCCTAATACGTATATGGACAACACGACAATCCAGTAAACGTTACAATTATAGGCAAATAAGTATGACTATCCTTGATGGTTACTAGTACTGATTCTCAAGTGGTGCTGACCTGCGGATCAGTAGATTTTATCTATCCAGTCGCTATATTCTGTACAGTTCCTAGATGCTGCAATTGCGAATTATCATATTATTTTAACGAATAATATAAAGAGATCTGAATTATGTTATCGGCGCAGACTACAGTTGAGACAGTACTATAAATTGTAAAAAAGTATTGCTAAAAAAAACCCATTAATAAGCGCACTGTTATTTCTTATAAATATTTATAGATATGCTTATAATTAATCGGCATTTGTAAGTTATAATGTTTAATAATATAATTAAAATTTCGCACGCAATGGGGGGGGGGATTCGAACGCATAAACCTAATCACACAAGTCAATAGTTTTAACCACTACACTATTACACGAGTTGCGATCTGTAAAATAAGTTTGAAATGCATTTGTAACTGAGGGTGGTGACCTCGGGAACGACTTCTGAATACGCGACCATGCCATCGCGGCACACAACAAAAGTTTTAGCATTTACTTCATATCTGTATCTCAACTGAAACAGTCATGGAACAAAAACACGTCATGCTCCAATAACCTCTCAAGTGTACGCGATCTGTGAATAACTTGTGCCATCCAAAATTGTATTATTTTTTAAAAACCGCTTCCTTGCAAAGTGGGAATATGGAGTAATGTGACGACTGTCACAGAAATGTCAAAAAGGAATGTTTTTTAGGTGATGCAATCTATTCTTTGCCGATTGCGTTGTGAATTCATCCGGTGCTCCGCGCTGATAGTTTGCGTTGCGACTTTAGGGGCACTACTATTTTAAGCTCGATTCAGTGGATTTTACATGTCATACAGTATGTAATACGAGGGAATAGAGATTTATTTTACTGAAGGATAACTGTTGAATTAACCTTAATTTCATTGTGACATCTACGAAATGCTAAGTGATTTTGACATTTTCACCCTCTTATTAAGAGCAGTTCATACTGTTACGGTTACAAGAAACCCTTTACAATTCTTGATAAGTAAATATTACATTTCATTTTTCTTGTACATGGATTGATAATCAACTTTCATACGGTTACACTGTTC
The DNA here is from genome assembly GCF_010883055.1 of Belonocnema kinseyi. Taxonomy (NCBI): domain Eukaryota; kingdom Metazoa; phylum Arthropoda; class Insecta; order Hymenoptera; family Cynipidae; genus Belonocnema; species Belonocnema kinseyi. Next base: position 34,274,273 of record NC_046660.1, on the reverse strand, counting down.
TAGAGATTCTCTTTAAAGTTTATTAAGTCAAGTTGCGCTATTTGTTAATTAAAAATATTAGGATTATTACTGGTACTCTGATCTTCGTTTTAGCGGTCGTCCTTAATTCTATTGGTAAATATCTCATTAAGTTCATCTTTAATCGCAGTTCTCTTGTAGTTTATTTGTGTAATTTAAATTAACTACGGAATTCTTCTTCCCCGTTACACAGAAAAAAAGAAAGGCAAGCAGCGTTCTTGATCAAAATGCTTGGGTTAATCTCGGCAAGCAAAAAACTGAAGATCATTAAGGGTAACGTAACAGATTACTAATTTTTCAATTTATCTTTTTCCATCTTCATTTTTTTATGACGAGAATAGTATATATAACCTAATAGCCTTGACGTTTAAGGTATTCTATTTTTTTTTGTGAACGGTGTCCCTATGTTGATAAAATCATTGGGGAGATCCTCGTGTTATTTCCGGAAGGAATTATAAAATTCTTCGAAAAACGGAAAACTACCTAAAAGTGTTTTAAAAAGTTGCAAAACTCAACCATCTCCCCCTTTAAGATTATTTTTGGCCATTTAATGTATTTTTTATTACTGATTGTATTTTTCTTACACATCTAAATTTTGTTAAATTTAGTAATCCTCGTAAGTCATTCTGTATCCTTTGAATACACAGAAATTATTTAAGAAACATAATCTCTTTTTTAAGAAAATCGATCCTAAGTAGATTCAGCATTCTGTATAGGGTTGATAGGGTGAAGGTTAATGACGGGGTTAGTCGAATTAAAAGAAAATTTCGAATACAAAACAAAATTGGTGTTAACTTTTTTTGTCACAACATGAAGATTATATTCATTATTATTTGTAGTAAAAAGGTGGTTTTATTTAGTTACTGCCTTATTTAAATTTGTTGTAAAGAAAATAAGAAATTTTCTCTATGATTTTTGAATGTCAAATATTAATCTTTTGAAATGCTTATAATCAGTGTAGAGGGCTTTAAAATCATGATCGAAACAGTACTGGCAGAAAATTTTTCTTGTCGTTGAAGTAGTTAAAAATCGCCGATTCAGAAGGTACCTACGAAAGTCACAAATATGCACCATCTCCCTTCCGGTAAATTGTCGTTCTCATGACAAAATTTATACGCCATAAACTTATACTTTCCAATAGCACAACACTCTTTGCCCAACTTTGATTTAGATTCGACGACTTTGATATTTTTTTAATGGGCACATATTAGAAATAATGCCTCAAATATGTTTCTAAACGCTTCACAGAAAAAACGGAAGTTAAATTTTGTTGCATGTAAAATTTTCCGCAATTAAAGTTTACATGCTATTTGGCGAATGTTTATCCTACGATAGAATGAAAGCCGTCGTCTGGTACAACGTCCTTAGCGGCAATGGGAAAACGGCAATATATGAGTGAATACGAGCTATAAATCGGGAGAACAGATTTAAAACGACACAGAAAAAACATAAGTCAAAATTTGTTTCAGGTGAGACTTGCAACGGTTAAAAATTAAAAATATTTCGGCAAAAGTTTCATTAAGGTTAGGAGAATAATTCTGATCTCGTCTACAGCGTGACGCGGAAGTTAGCAAATTTCGGCAAAACATGTAGAATTAGTAACAGAAAACACGAAACAAATTTGTTCTTACTGATATATTTCCTCCGAAATAAATTAGACTATTGTAGAGGAATTAAAACTTACTTACCAGGTGTATACATATGAAACCGGTATTGCCATCTAGCGGCCAGTAGGCACACTTGTAGGCACTGTCGGAACTTACCATTTGTGCTAATTGGCG
>NC_046660.1:34270502-34272374 GCF_010883055.1 Belonocnema kinseyi | reverse complement strand
CAAGATGATTTTTAATGATTGTTTGAGCGCTTCCATAGCTAATGCCCACCTGTAAAGCGATTTCATGAATAGTGAACCACCTGTCACTTTCAATAAGGTCACAAACTGCGCCAATGTTATCGCTAGAGACACTTGATCTTGGACGTCGATTATGACTCACATTTTCCACACCTTCTCGTCCACTCTTAAACTTTTTGGCCCAATCAAACACTTGAGTTTTAGACAGAGTATCATCCCCATACTGATCCTTCAATCGAGTCAAAATTTCGCACGGTTTAACGCCTTCTTTAGTTAAAAACTTTATTATAACCCGTTGTGCAACGGACGCTGGAACCTGTTGCTCACTCATAGCTGTACTGACGAATTGACTGAGTCAAATAGCCCACCAAGAGAGTGCTTGCGATTGGCTAAGAAAAGTATTTGTAAAATTCCGGTTTATATTTTATCCACCCTCGTAAGTTGATATCAGACAAGGGTTGATCTTTCACAGTTGTCGACATGTTTTTGAAGTGGAAATTTGCATCACTGGCATTATTTTGAAATTTATTTGCCTCAGTGCATGATTTTTCGTCATTTTTTGAGGTTATGGCTCAACCATGACGTGATGGGTGATTTTTGATACCGAATTTGAATTCAGTGCCCCAAAATCCATAGGAATACGTGTGTCTTGTTACTAGATCCGCACACTTTTTTTTGTGTGGCTGGGCAATTGTACAAATTCAAAATATTTTAACGTTAGAAGCGTAAAAAAATATATAACACTTTTTGTTTTACATTATATATAAATAATAACTTCTTCTCTTTGTTTATTACTAAGTGATGACATTTGTGGTTAAAGACGGATAATCTTGATGCTTGAGATTTGTCACCATTACTATAATTCGTATCATTTTCATTTGGTAGTGGGATCCAGAGAAATCCTTTAAAAAAATTAAGTAATTCAAAATTTTCTAGAACTTTTTATGTTGATTGTAGGATTCTGGAAATACTATATATCTGTCAACAAAGTGAATATGTGGACCCTAGACAAACCCTCTGGGAAGAAACAAATAAAAAATTTTCAAAATTATTTCTTATTAATACCAGGATGCTGGAAATTTCCCATATTTTAACAAAGTGAAACCAAAAGAAACTTTCTAGGAAGCTATGCTAATCTAAAGAAGCACTTTTTGAATTTATAAAATGTACTTTCCAGATTTGTACTTATTTATAGGCCAATTTAGGAAAATTCCGATTTGTACGTATTACGTCACAAGATGAAACATAGATTTCAATTAGATTACCTACCAAACCCCCAAAATCCATATATTTGACCTTCAATCACAAAAACGAGAGTATTTAATAAATTTCGGTCGATAAAGTGAAACTTTCCTTTGCGGAATGTAGAGATGCGAAAAACGTCAGGTTTGCGCCCTACGTTGTATAACATTTTTTGATATTTGTTCCTTACTTTTTACATAAAATATGGAAAAAATATATAACTGTGTATAATCATAACACAGAAAAAACGAAAGATAAAGTTAACATCGATTCTGGGTGAAAGATTCACCGCAACAAAAATGAACTTGGCCGGATAAACTTTACATGAATCGAAGATATTTTTCGATTTTTAACCTTCCCTGGATAATCATTCGCCTTATAATCGCTTGATTTTTATTCAAGATGTAGCGAGGATTTCGACGCCAGCGCTATCTATCGTCGTTAAACTTCATTAAATTGGAGAGAAACGCGGATTCCCATCTGTCAGTTGTTTTTTGCGCTTTTTCTAAATAGTATTACCAGGTGTATACATATGAAACCGGTATTTTTTCAAGAAAAAAACACATTTATTTCAAGAGAATGATAACAAATATTTTATTCAAAGTATGCGCC
>NC_046660.1:34265546-34270402 GCF_010883055.1 Belonocnema kinseyi | reverse complement strand
AGGTGGACAAAATGTGTAGCCAGCGAGGGCGCATACTTTGAATAAAATATTTGTTATCATTCTCTTGAAATAAATGTGTTTTTTTCTTGATAAAATACCGGTGTCATATGTATACACCTGGTAGAAACAATTTTTACTAAAATGAACCACAAAAAATAATAATTACCGCCCAAAACTCGCAAAACCCAATTTCACTTTGGGTTCCTATAATAAAAGAGTTATGGAGAAGAAATTCAAAAACTAATTTTTTATGTGTATTCTATGGCTAATTGTGAAGAGAAATTATGAGAGGCTACTCGATGTTCGTTTATCTATTTCTTTATCAGCAATATAAACAATCTACAATAAAAATAATAAATGACTGCTAAATAAAAAGCCAAGAATCCAAGACACTAGTTAACAACGTTTTTACGATATGATGACATCCGTCTGTAAAAATACTTTGAAGGCGATTGATAGAAGCTGTACTTTTATCTTTACTTAAAAATCACTTTTCTTCTTTTTCTAATGAATGTCATTGTTTACTTACCTTTTGGTTTAACATTTATTTTTTGTTTTTTATTGATCAAGCTTTCAATTAATATTACCTAAACTTACAAAGCAGTTACTGCTCAATAACTTTTTCTACAAAATTTGGTACCAAATCAATGCAATGTAGTCGATGATAGACAATTACTGCATATTTTGAAAACACTTAATTTTTTATATAAACCCCAACCTAAATCTGCGGTGTTTGAAATCGTTAAAAAATGAAAAAAAAATTGTACCTTGGTCTGCTTTTTAAAAGTCACGTTTTTCACTCTGTTTTCTCAATGGATGCTATTTCGAATGTATTTCGTCCTGATTAATATAAGCAAATCCAATTTCAAATAATCTGAAGAATTTCAGCTACTGTTAGTAATTTTGATGAAAACTCTATTATCCCTTCTCTTAGGATGTGGAAAGAAAGCCCCTCAAATAATCTTTGCAAATTTTTTAAAACTTAAGAGATATTCAAAGTTGAAAATTTGGATCCCTTCTGAACTTTCATAACTTTGATGATTAAATGATAGGTTTATTATTTTTATTACACAGCTTTGCAAAAAGTAGGAGTTCCTACAGACTTTGGATTTTAAATCACTAAATTCGAAGTCGTGTTCGGAATTCAGCCATGACGTCACATTTTTTTCTAGCCTCAAAAAGTTCGTTTCTCCGACGTTGCATTTACATTTACATTTACGACTTTGAATGCATATTCACTTAATAGCATGTCCCATGCAAATGGAAAATCTTCTTTTTCTTCTAAAACTGCAATACTATATTTATGTTTCTTCACAATTGAGGGTCAAGAAAATAATTGTGGGTGCTCATCTTGGTCCGGAATTATGTATAAATAATTTCAGAAGAGTTTAAAGTTGAGGCACTGTAAAAACAAAATTTTTTGTTTGCCTAAAATTGGCCTGAAAGCAGTTACATAAGCCCGCAAACATCGACTGAAATTAATACAGAAAGGGGGACTAAGACTAATTATTAAGACTAAAGACTTTAACAATAACATCATCTTTTTTTCCTGAGCTTCCCTGAGGAAACTGACAATATTTATGCAATTTTTAGATATCGCGTAGTTTTTATTTAAACCGCGAGTGTTATCTAAAGAAAGTAGTGTCACTATATATCTCGGAAATCTCGCAATCATTGTTGTTAACCTGGTCGAGATGAGCATATTTATCATTTTCAGTAAAATATTAAAAATCTATAGTAGTTTTTAAAAATGTAAGAGTTTCTATACATTCTGTGAACCTTTATGTATCAATTTAATGAAAACCGAAGTGTTCAAAACATATTAATTGTCATAAAAATATGAAAATAATAAATTGTGCACAGGTCGAAACGTAAACAGTAAGGGTCGCCTAACTGGTTTTCAATTGGGATGTGTGTGTGTGTGTAGTGTGTGTGGGTGGGTGTGTGGCTGTGTGTGTGTGTGTGTGTGTAATGTCGCAGCCGCTCTCGCCCTGCTCTCCTGAGAAACTGCATGAGGCAACAGTTCTAGTAAGGTTCACATAAAATAAATCTGCACATTTGAAACGGATCATTTTCTTTATTTGTTATAAGACGCGTAGTTTTGTTTCGTTTTATAAATTATGTATAGGATGTGACTTATGAACATATTTTAAATAAAATTTCAAAATAATTTGTTTTTACAAATAATCACACAATAATTAGTTTTCACTATTGCTCTAATTTGTGATAACTTTTGATTTAGAGTGACACACAATATTTCACTGAGAAGAGTCTCATATTCAACTAATAATTAATTTTTTTATTTTTATGTTATTCGTATACAACAGAATTTAACAAAAGCAACATAAGTAACATTATTGAATGTCAGAAAACTAATAGAAAACTGCTCAAAACAAGGTTTAAAATTGAACTTTTAGATGTTTTGAGTTGGATATATTTAAACAAAATAGGAAAAATTTAAATTTCGGGTATTTATATTTTTATTTTGGAAGCAAAAAAATTCAATAATTTTCAATCGAATTCTTCGATAATGGTATACTTTCAAATATTTCAATATTTTGCTTAGAATTTTTTTTGTATTAGACAATTCAAAATACATACATAACATTAATACATCGATCGGAATAATATAGAAAAAGGTTTTCTTTTTCAAAAATAGTTTTCAAATAGCCGAAAATAGTGATTATATTTTGTATTGCACCTTTTGAAACGATTTTACCGACAAAAGGCAGGAGCTTTCAAGAAGATGTAAACAGAGTGCGCCAGATTACTGCCATGTCTTCCGAATGTCGATAGTTCAGGCATCTGTGAAAGTCTATTGACTGAAAAAAATTTTAATAACAAATACTTCGGAAATAGTATCCACTTTGAATAAAAAAACTTCCATCTCATTTGGTAATAAGATGTAGTTATTTAAAATAAAAATTATGAGAAATCTATATAAAATTAAAACTTATTAAGGTATTTTTTTATCTATTTTTATCACGCACATTTATTTTAACAGTTCCTATTTCGCATATGGTAATTCGAATTCCCTTTGATTAAGTGCTCATGGATTAATTGCATATTTAAGCAAATACAAATAATTTTAGGAAAAATAAACTTCAATTAGTGAAATTTGCTATTGTCATAGTGCAATTTTCACTAGCACTCAATCAGTGAAAAATGACTAATTTAAATAGTAAAACTGAAGAAACAGATGAGACGGGCCGGGTCCGACGTATCTGGCATGCAGAGAGAATGTCGGCTTTTGGTGTGTTTTGATTTTATTTTCATAAAACAGTGTAATCGCGTTTCAAGGGGGACGAGGTAAATTAAATTTTACAGTCGTATTACAATTGACGAAGAGAAAAGTGCGAATCGTGTTAAGATGAGGTAAAACCCCTCACGGAACTTTGACAACTTGCAGATTGTGTTGTCATTTTCTTTCTGACGTGTCGATATTTTCTCTGCGAAATAAATATGGTTTACAGGTTATTAGTGTTTACTGACACTGTTTAAAGTTTTTCTTTCTAATTTTAGGTCTCTGTCGCTGTCTCCGGATTCTGTACTGTATAAATAGAGATTTTAGGAACTTTTCTTCCGTAACGTATCACTTTTTCCAAACACGTACCAAATTTAAAAAATTTTTTTTGCTATTGCAGAAAAGTTGTTAGGCTTCATTGAAAATTAAAATATCTATTGATTTTTTTTAATGAAAGATTATCCGACGATGTCGCAATGAAGTCAACCATTATAATAAAATAAAACTTGTGTTTAAGTTATAATGAACTAATAAATTGTTTGTTTTGTTTGATACTTTTATGCGTGGCAAGCAAGGGGCTGGGCATAAATTATAAAAACTTTTATTCTCAAATTCTGAAGCACTTACCTCCTTTATTAGGGTTCAAAAGATTTTACCGCGCGCATTTCATAAAAAAAACAGGTGAACTGAATGGAAAAGACGAATTGAAGAAAAAATAATTAAATCATCAACTAAATCAGATTCATTTTCAACCAAAAAGTTACACTTTTTAACAAAGGAAAGTTTTGCACAAATTACATAAATTTTAAACTAAATATTTGAATTTAAAAACTAAAAATGACCAATGAGGTGAATTTTCTACGAAATTGTACAATTTTCAATCCAAAAGGAAAATTTTCAACGAAAAAATAAACATTTTTAACTAAAAAAGAACAAATTTTCAAGAAAGCAGTTCAGTTTTTATCTAAATGCCTAATTTGTTACCAGATAGTTGATTTTTCAACCAAAAAGATAATTTTTACATCAAATAAGACGAATGTTAAAAAAATTACATAAGTTTTGCAACCAAATAGTCTAATTTTCAACCAAATTGTTCAATTTTCAGTTACAAAATTGATTTTGAACCGTAAAAGAAACTAATTTTCAGTAAGTTAGTTTAATATTTAACCTAAAAAATTAAATCTCAACGAGAAATGTAAAAGTTAATATTTTCACTAAAAAATATTTTTACTTTAAATCAAAAGCAGTTAAATTTTAAACCAAAAGAGATGAAGTCTTAACAAAATACATCAATTTGCAACCAAATAGTTGAAGTTGCAATTAAAGCAGATACATTTGCTACCAAAACTGAATTAGTTAAATTTCCAGTTAACAAAAATTAATGATCGTCCAAAAAGATTGATTTTCAACGAAAAATATAGTTGATATTTCAATCAAAAAAGTTGCTTAAATTCTTGAATTTAAAATTGTTATTACACATTAAACTTTTTTTATACGCACACCCTTTAAAATTTAAATCGTTAATTAAAAGTCAGACAACTTTAAGAACTTACATTGAAAATTAAAATAAAGAATACAAAAATATGGCTATAATAGGGTAAGAGCACCAATT
>NC_046660.1:34260790-34265536 GCF_010883055.1 Belonocnema kinseyi | reverse complement strand
CCCCCCCGCCCACAATTGTTTGCACCCTTCTCTATATTTTATGAAATAATACGAGAATAGAGATAAATAGCAAATGGTTTTTTTTTTTAATAGTGCAGACATTTTTTCGAAATAATATGTATTCATTTTATGTTAACCAATAATTTATGTATTCTGAATTTACAAAATTCAGTCTTGTTTCCAGGCTGCCAAGAATTTCCAGGTTATCTAAAGAAAATCTTTAGATAATTTCAGTTTTCAATTTACCCCTAGCAACGTTATAATTAAAGGAAAAGACCATTTTTTTAGCACATTTCGAGGAAATGTTAAAATTGTTAATGAAAAAATAACTAAGATTTAACTATAATTTATTTAATGAATAATAGGGAGTGCCAATACTTTTTCAATCTAAAACAGGGTATGCAATTCTTGGCACCCCCCTGCTAAGAATTGGATTGTATGTTCTTGCAATGATTTCTATTCTCGGCAATCGGAAAAAGTATGGTTATGTTCGCTTGTTATTTTGTAAAATTCAGAATCAACGACCGAACAATTTTTGACATTAATTTCTTTCTCAAAGCCTGAAGTTTGCCTTAACCTGCCAACAATTGGGTACATTACCCTATGATTTCATTTTTTGAAATAGTACAATTTTAATTTTTTCAATTGGAATTTGCTGTATATTTACCAGGGCTTGGCCAGGGCCACCAAGCTTGTGTGTATTTCACCGTGACAAAGTTTTAGGTAGATAGTTCCAAGCCCTGTCGCTGAGGCGCTATATTCGCCAGACACATTCACACAGACAACGTTTGTGTCATTAATGCTTCCGGCTAGGCAGCACACAACCTCACAATCTGTTTAACATATATTTTAATATATTTATTGAATATGTTTTTATTAACTCATTTATTCATTATCGTGATGAAATTTAAATTAATGAATTTACAGGAGAAATCGGCAGCCCTTTTTTTGAAATGTATGCGAGGGATGAAGGGTTATGGTAATGTCAGTGCTATTATAACAAAAAATATTCTCAATTTTTCGATAATATTTAGTTAAATTGAACATTTAGTTCCTACAAACTTGATTTTATGAGTTAAAAAATGCTTTTACTGATTCCACACAATTAAAAATATATTTAATAATTATTTTGAGTGATTTATAACCTGTGTGACAATTTTGTGTGCATGGCGCATATAGCGCCTCAGCGACAGGACTTTGAACTGTCTACCTAAAAGTTTGTCACGGTGAAATACAGACCAGCTTGGGGGCCCTGATATTTACATTTCAAATTATTAAATTGAAAACTGACTTTGCAGGCTTTTAATATGAAAGTTTGAAATATTTGACAGCGAAATGGCCCTGAAATTTTGACTCTGAATATACAATATTCTGAAATTTAAAATTTCCAAAAATTAATCTAAAAATTAATTTAAGACTAAACTTTAGTTTTAAAGCCTTAGAGATTGAACTGTTTTACAATTACATTCAAAACTATAATTTTAAATGAAAATTATGGAAATTTTAAATATGAACAATATATTATTGATAAGGATCATATCATTTAGTATCAAGTGACATTTAAAATGACTGGATACATTTTTTTGTTAAAAGATTTGATGTCTGTCAAATCAAAAATCACTGTCAGGTTCACCGTTGAAAATTGCAGAATGTCAAATACTTCAAGAAATATTTTGAACCTTTACAGTTTAATTATTCTAGACGCTTTAAAGGTTATATACTTTCTATTCGGAATCTGTCAAAAATTACAAAATGCGCGAATTAAGAAATACTCCCGATTGATTTCCCAGATGGTTGGCCACCTTGTTAAAGAATCGAAGTGTCAAAATAGTTTTACGTGTACCTGCGCAAAATAATTTGCATTTTCTTCTTAGTTTATACGATATGAAACGTAAAAATGGAAACTCTGTTCAGATAATTTTCGAGTTGTAGTTAATAAGTCCCCTAATCAAATTAATGTAATCCACCTTTTGAATGAATGAAATCCACTTTTCGGATTAGTGAAGTCTCCTAATTGAATTGGTGAAACCGTAAAACCACTAATTGAAACAGTGAATTTCACTATTTCATAGTGAACCGCTTTTCTTAAATTGCAATAGGGAAAATTCACTATGAAATAGTGAAATTTACTATTTCAGATCTAGAGAGTTGGATGTGTATTTTCAGGCAGACTCAAGGAAGGTCATTAGATCAATTTAGTTCTCGAAATCGGATTGTCGATTGATGGACAAATAAATTAAATAGTTTGAGAGAGAATAAAATCGATACCTGAATTCTACACGATATTTTCTTGTTAGGCCCAAAGGCGAAGGTCTGATAAAAATAGTGTTCCAAATCATCCAATCGACTATGCTTTCGTTGGAATATCGGTTAATGAATTCTTAAGACCAACAAATGTATCCATTTTTGATAGGCCAAACCTTCCGTGACTGATTAGTTTAGAAGTTAGGAATTTGAAACTTTATTAATCTTCCTGCAAAAGATTCTTGAAGAATTTTTCCATAAATTGGAAGTCAGATTATAAAAACAGATAATTTTAGGTATATCTGAATACTATAGATTTAAATATTATTTTGAGATAAATTTGTCTTAATATAAGTTTAACAATTTTAAGCATTTGTTTCACAATTAAATTGTTTAATTTGATTGTCTTAACGTTGTTCAGACAAAAAAGTCTCACTTTTGTTACAGCTTATTTTTGTTACGCCTTGGACTAAGCCGATTGTTTTAGTCCAAAGTTATATTAATTCTTTTTTTTATCGTAAAAAAATACCCCGTTTTTAGCCAAGAAACTTTTTTGTTATACATAGAAAAGGTTGATCCAAAAAATACTTTTTTTGTCAAGTGAAAACATTTTTCGATTTTTTCAAAATATAAGTTAAAGAGATAATAACACAGGCACACGAAAAAAAAGTCTTCTCCACCAGACGAGATAAATATTTATATAAGTTCTTAGGGTCACTGAATCCGAATCCGGGGTTGGTTTAACTCGGCCAGCTCGCATTTCGTTTCTAACCTCAAAAAATTATGAAAGTTGGAACATTCATGAAAACACCCAGAAAGCAAAGTGGTTATATGTTTTCAGGGTTGCTGAGCCGAAATTTAAAGGTTATTCGACTTGGCGAGGTCGGATTCTATTCATAACCTAAAAAAAATAATTTAAAACACTGAAAACTGTTATCGACATAAATTGTTTATATTAAGCGTCGGGTAGATAGAACTTGTTAGTCATTTTTTGAGCATGGTTATCAGTCTGTAGCACAAAATCCTGCTGCCTTGGCAGATTCTGTGACGATGACAGCTGTCCCAAAAGGGGATGTGTAGAATGATGCGTTCTCAGACTTATTGAGGTAACGAAGCGAGCGAAGGCGCCGCTGCCTTGCAGGTGGGCGTGATGGTGCTTCAGTGTTTTAAATTATTTTTTAAGTTATGAATCGAATCCGACCTCGCCGAGGCAGATGACCTTTAAATTTCGACCCAGTGACCCTGAAAACATATAACTCCTTTGCTTTCTGGGTGTTTCCATGAATGTTTTGACTTTCATCATTTTTTTTTTTTTGAGGTTAGAAACGAAATGCGACCTGACCGAGTCAAACCAACCCCGGCTTCGGATTCAGCGACCCCAAAGACGTAGACTTTTCAGTGCAAAATGATTGCACTAATGGAATCGTGCACAGTTGGTAGGATACCATCTGTGCAAGTGAACTTCTCACTTAAAAATCTTTTAGCAGTAATTGAAACGTGCACAGTTGGGAGGGTAGCACCTGTGCACTAAGGCGTCTAAGTTAAAAAATCTGATAGCACTTATTGAGACTTTCACAGCTGGGCGAGTAGCATGAGTGCACGTGGACATGAACCTTGAAATTCTGATCGCTTGAGAAGTGCAGAGTTGGGAGTGTACCATCTGACCCGGTAAAAAGGCTTGCATGAAAAAGTATTAAAAATTTCATTCGTCCAGTGGTAACGTGAAAAATATTGAATACTTCTGAATCCCATTTTGACGTCCCGTTTTTAATCTCCACAGCAGTTAAAGTTATCTCTTAAATTGAATCCCTTACCAAGAAATAGAAAAATTTTCATCCCTTTTAATTTAACAAATTTCGCTACTTTTATTTACTGTTTTTCGAATAATAATGAGGTAAAAAACTTTTTAAAACATAGCATCAAGTATTTTACGATGTCAGGATTAATTTCCACACAAAAGGTTCTGATAAAAAATAAGTTTTTGAATTTTTTATCATGATTTTATATTTTTGTAAATGATAATATTTGAACAACGCGAACATTTTACACTAAAATTAATAATGTTGCGCTTTACATTAAAATGATTGCATTTAAAAAATAATGATGCATCGTTTGAAAATGAATTATTGTTAAAGGCCGAAATTCAGGATCGTAATTAAAAAATTCTTCAATTTTTAAACTAAGTTTGGAATTATTTAATTATGATGCTTCAAGTTTAAATTCATTAATTTTGAAATTTTTCAATTAGGGAGCACATCATTTTCAGAGATTTTAGAAAGTCTAAAGCTTCACAATATTTTAAACCTGACATTTTGAACCGTGAAAATAACAGTGTTTTTTTATAAAAATCACATTTTTTATTAAGAAATCTACATGCTGTCATACTTATTAATAATATATGTATTTACGAGGGTAGTTCAATAAGTCCTTAGAATGACCAACATATGGCGCGCGAATCGCTCCAAATCATCTGTTTTCAGTCAGCACCACTCCCGACTAGAT
>NC_046660.1:34256885-34260690 GCF_010883055.1 Belonocnema kinseyi | reverse complement strand
CCCCCCCCCCCGGGGTTAACGAGTTAATATAGCGTGAGAAACGCTTTAAATTCAGTTGAAGTTGTTTCAGCGTTACCCATTCTGAACCACGTAGAGGTACCACTTATTTCAGAACTTACCCGTTACAGAAATGGATGTGCTAACGCCAGGTTTATGCTAATGTTACTTAGACAAGTCGAACAAATGAGATGAGGAATCCAAGAATGGTCAAGACTTTCTTTTGCGCCCCTATAACAATTAATGTACATATTTTTTACAGCATCTGCTGTAGACCTTCTATTTTTGGATATAATGTATCTACCACATACGACACAAAATGTGTCTCGACTATCACAAGGTGGCATGGTGAAGGAGAGAAGGTGGTTTAAAGGGATATTTCTAAAAAAGAAACTCGGTGAAAAATACGAGACCCTTTAGTTTCTTCTCAATAAATTGAATTAAAATAGTCACAAATGGCAGCTCTATGGAGATTTAAAAATCATAACAATGATGCTAGGACTACAGAGTGGATTTACAGAACACCAGTGTTTTATATGCGAATGGGATAGCCGAGCCCTAGAGCAGCATTATGTAAAAAAACTTTAACTCTTCGAGAAAATCTTAATCCAGGATCATTTAATGTTATAAATAAACATTTAGTAGATCTAATAAAATTGCTGTTACCACCATTACATCTAAAACTCGGCTTAGTGAAACAAGTTGTTAAGGCAATGAGAAAAACATAAAATAATGCTTATAAGTATGTTTTTGAAAAGTTTCCTAAATTTTCCGAAGCTAAAATAAAAGAGAGAGTATTTGACGGTCTGCAAATTAGAGCTCTGCTAAACGATGATGAATTTGAGCCAAGAATGACTAGTGATGAAAAAGAAGCATGGCAAAGCTTTGGGCAAGTTTGCTCCAACTTTTTAGGAAATCATAAACACCCTAGCTACAAAGGAATAGTTGCTAAAATGATTGAAAATTTTGAAAAGTTAGTGTGCTTAATAAATTTACAGATTCATTTTTTGGATTCTGATATCGATTGGTTTCCTGAAAATGTAGGTGATATGAATGAGGAGTAGGGAGAGAGGTCCTATCAGGACTTTAAAGACATGGAGCATAGATATCAAGGTGTATGGCATACTCATATGATGTCAGCGTTTCTCACGCTGTATTAAGCTAGTTCAAGTTTAGTTTATTCAAAAAGTACCTGATACTATAGCATTCTTGAATGGCAACAAGGTTACAAATTCTAAACAGCACATAACCCACATAAAGACTCTTCAGGTTTTTCCAAATTTGGCCATTAAAATCTCTTAAGCTTCATCTCTAGAAGTCCACTTAGACTTAAAATTATCCTGATTTAGTTGGTTAGCGATGAATTCTGTGGGTTCAACCATAAACTGACTTTGATACTGACTTCATGGCACCAAACGGATACCGGATTCGGTTTTAGCGACCACTGAAAAATAAAGGTACCCTGATTTAGTTGGTTAGAGATGAATTTTGCAGGTTTGACCTTGAACAGACCTCCCGGTGTCAAACGGACACCGGATTCGAATTCAGCGAACACTTAAATCTAAAGGTACCCTGATTTAGTTGGTAAGCGATGAATTTGGCAGGTTTGACCTTGAACTGATCTTGATACTGATTTGATGGCGTCAAACGGAAACCGGATTCGAACTCAGCGAACACTTCAACCTGAAGTTACCCTAATTTAGTTGTTAAGCGATGAAATTTTGTAAGTTTGACCTTAAACTGAACTTGATACTGACCTTAAGGCGTCAAACGGACACCTGATTCAGATTCAGTGACCTCAAAAACATAAAGTACACTTAGTCCCTCTTATGTTGCAGGCTTAGGCGTTTTGTGGTCCTGTGTGTGACAATGAGGTCAATCACTTCGTCTTGAATCAAGGAATGTTTTTCATTTTTACAAACTTTGAATTATGTTAATGGAAAAAGTTTTACTGTGAAAAACAGTATTATTATAATACAGTCGACGCTATTTACCTTGCCGCGGATGGGACCGTAGGGGAGTAATTTTCCTGGAAACGATGTTTCTCCACTCTCGAGTCACTCTTGATGCGTGGTGCTTGATGCGAATTGTTTCGCTAGCTACGTACGCTGCCGCGCGCGGATCAGTGTTTAGAAGCAGTGAAAGTTTGGTTTTCAGAATACATATTGTGGAAGTAATTATCTCACATTTGGTTCCAAAAAATTATGAGCACATCGTTCTCTCGCGGAATAAACTGAAAAATAGATTAGTATTTACGAATTATTGATAAATCTTTGATTAAATTTGCCATATTTGAGGTTAGTTCATGTGACAAGGAAATTATTATAAGACATAAATATTATGATTTCGAAATTCTTTTATAAGCCTCATTAACAAAGCATATAATGACTTCTTGCACTTTAAAATTGTCTTAAAAGACCTAAACCATTGACGGCAACGTAAATAGCGAGCGGAAAAATTCTTGGATGCCGAGGCATCGCGGTCTTGGTGAGGGAAGAGCTCGACCGAGAGTTAGGGGAAGCGGCAAGGTAAATAGAGGCAAGGTAAGTAGCGTCGACTGTATTATAAATGTACACCAATTTCTTAATTTTTAATCAAATGTATTAATATCATGAGTGAATCGATTTGTATTTAGTCATTTAATGTTCTATATCCTTGCATCAACTTTGAATAATGTAAAAAAAAAAGGTTTTACTATAAAAAACTCGTTTTAATATTATAAAGTGCTGAAACGTACATCCACACAGCAACGAAAATGCTTTGAACATTGTATTATTATTTTTAAAATTAAGAAACTTTAAGATTATTCTATGAGAGAGCAAAAATGAATTTTTGGAACCATAGTTTTTTTGTGCACTCAGAGAAAAAGCTTTCTTGAAACAGAATCATCGTCCTCTTGTCTGTTTTATATTAAACCTCTTGAATCTCTTTTTTACACAAAAAAAATTATTTGTCTGCAAGATTAGGTAAAGTTTTTCACAAAAGGATAATGTTTTCTGTAAAAAGATTCTTTTCGAGACGACTAAAATTCCTTTTGACCTTAAATTTAAAAGGAAATTCCATTTGTGTCAAGAAGCATCCTTCTGACATAAGAGGAAATGTCTCTGGCGAGTGTAAGTCTTTTTAAGGCAATATTTTTTAATTGTAAAAATTATAAATGGATTATTTCTTTTTTTTAATAAGAGGATCGTTGAAAGATAATGGATTTCCACCTAGATTAAAAAAAATAATTTGCAATGTTCTGTAAAAACAGGAGGTCAAATTGTAGGTCCATTACGCTATATCACCTCAGCAATCGAATTTCTAGATTATTCATAGCTCAGAATATTGGGCTTTTTTGGAACCCAATACAAATTTTTAGGTTCCTTCATTGTTCGTTTCTGAGGCCTTATTTGTATAAAAAGTAGGAATGTTAATGTGTATATTTCAAGAAAGTATATGTTTACGACCATAAAATATAGTTTTCTTGATCCAAAATTTATTTAAATAAAACTTGCTTATTTTTTAGGCGTGAAATCCTATAGAATGTTTGAATATATAATTAAGAAAGTAAAAACTGACTATTAAGGCTTTTAGTTTGTAATTTCGAAAGATTTATTAGTGAAATTATTCTGACCCTTTTATTATTTTAATTTTAATTTGACTGTTTGGGAATTTCATATTCTAAAATATAAGTTTAATTTTAAATTATATAGAAATTTTAAAGATGATGCGAGGGTAGTTCAATAAGTCCTTAGAATGAAGTATAAAAACAATTTTTTTTGGGTAAATTTTTTTTTATTTTTCAACATAATCTCCTTGGAGCTCT
>NC_046660.1:34248097-34256785 GCF_010883055.1 Belonocnema kinseyi | reverse complement strand
CCCCCCCCCCCTGGGGTTTACGTATGCATTTCGTCAGACCACACTTGGGGTATTTTTACTATTTTTTTTCTGTGCTAGCGAGAGTAACATGAATGCACTTATTGCTCCTTACAAGTCAAAGTATAAAAATGGATTATTTATTACATTTCAATCAAGTTAGCACGATAATAGGAGCATGAACGATAACAGGTGCATTTACCTTACGATTTCATATTATTTAAATAAGAAAAATCATGGTCCTCTGTGTGCATATTAAGTTAAAAAAATAATTTTTTGTACCGTCAAGTAGAAGGTTTAAAGAAGAACCATGAATTTTTTCAGATTTTTAGGAATACTTTTACGATTTTTTTAAAGCGTCGTGTCAATTTGAGCCCCCCCCCCTGGGGTTAAGTGGTGCAAAAAAGGCCATGAGGTTAAAGGGTTAAGCTAGTTCAAATTTAATTTATTCAAAAAGTACCTGATACTATAGCATTCTTGAATGGCGACAAGGTTTCAAATTCTAAACAGAACAGAACCCACATAAAAACTCTGAAGGTTTTTCCAAATTTGACTATTAAAATCTCTTAACCTTCATCTCAAGATGTCCACTTAAACCTAAAAGTGCCCTAATTTAGTTGTTCAGCGATGAATTTTATAGGTATGACCTTGAACTGACCTTGATACTAACCTGATGGCATCAAACGGACACTGGATTCGAATTCAGCGACCACTTAAACTTAAAGGTACCCTGATTTAGTTTGTAAGCGATGAATTTTGTAAGTTTGACCTTGAACTAACCTTAATAATGACCTGATGGTGTCAAACAGACACCGGATACTGACTCAGCAACCTCAAAAACGTAAGGTACACCTAGTCCCTCGTATGTTGCAGGCTTAGGCAGTATGTGGTCCGGTGTAATTAAGATACTTTTGACTTCATCTTCTACGAGGAAGAAAATATATTTGCTAATCAATCATTATATATATTTCCCTCGCACTGCGCGCTCGATTTTTGTATTTACCCCACATATGTGCGCAGGTATTTTAAAGTTAAAGATCAAAGCATCGTCAACTGTAGTGTGGTGATAGTGAACTCTCTTTTATTAACGCTCCTTCGGCTTTACCGAACACATTCTCATCACCCCTGTCGTGCTGTTACTCGATTTTGTCAAAAAATGTGAACTTTTCTACATTATGTTTAAATCTATTATAGCAACTATATATTATATTTATTTATATACCTTGATCTGGGGCTGTTTATTCAAATAGTGCAAAATAAATTACAAATTTTATTTTTAATTATTGCTTTAATATTTGTTTTTTATTTTGCATTAAAGTTTATTCTCAACTATCCTGAAAAATGTATTACTTCAATACATTTATGTAATTACAGTTCATAATATTTATTGGTATTAAAACATAGGTATTTACAGTAACTTGTTTAAAAATTTGTTTTAAAGTGCGCACCATATAAAAAAAAATTGTTGTAAAGTTTTTAATGCAACTTGTGTCTTTTTTCCATAAATTTAATTTGTTTATTTCCAATGTTATTTTTTACGACTTAAACCAAAAATACAAATTCTAGCGTAAGGTGGTAAGGTGGTGGTTTCAACAAATTCGTGGATATTTTTTGGTTGAATAACTTGAGCATTTTCATTTTTTCGTCTCTTGTGTCGTTTTTCCGAAAGTTTAATTTTTTAATTATTAATCCTATTTTTAACGCTTGTTGACGGTTGAATAACTTTTGTCTTATGATTTTTTTGTAGCTTGTGTCTTTGGGGATAACCTTTTTAATTTTTATTTTTAATGTTCTTTTTACGTATAAAACATAAACTACGTGTCCTATAAAAAAGTGATTAATCACATATTTTTAGGTCTGTTTTGGATGCACAATTCCTGTTGATTATTCTATTTTCGTATCTTGCAAAACTTGACCATAAATGCGATTTTTTATATTCTGTTCTGAGGTGAGTTGTTTGGCTTACAATATTCATTTTCGTTTTTTAGAATGTCTAAATCTTGAAAAATTTTTTTTATTCCTGAAAATATGTGCAAAGAACAATCCAATGAGATTGGTCTTTCAAAAGTTATCCAGTATATAGAAGACAACGAAAATGAAGACAGCGATAGACTGAGACCATCGTAAAACCGATTTTTATTTCGAATTCTGGGGGTCTCGAAACATGGAGAACTAAAGAAATCATCATAAGCCTAATCAATTTTTAAACGTCTTAGGTTACAAATACAATTCTCAAGCATAATGAAATAAAATAACATAAAATGGAAATTGTTTATATAAAATAACATTTAAAATCCTAATAAACTCCTTTATTTGTTTACATACATTCCTTAGAAATAATATTTTAATTTTTATTTATATCATTAACATATACTGAATACTCTTTTCAAAATCATTGTTCGTGCAATATTTTTAATTATTCGATATGTTTCTTAAGGTTCCATTATTCTTTTAATTCTATCAGGAAAGCATTATTATTAATATATTATTAATATTAGCATTATTAATATATAATACAAAATACCATATAAAATGTTGGTATATTTATCTACAGTTCTCACCTTAATTTTTTTAATTTATGCAATCAATAAAGTAAATTTCATTTAGAATATTCTGGACGATTTTCTCCTTGTCTGGCTAGTAAACTCTGTCACTACTTCTATTTAAGACCATGATATTATATTGATGTTCAGTTGACTTGTTAATTAATTATGAAGAACTATTATTCCTAGATATGCACACTGTAATTAAAATGTATGCATCCGATATAACAGTTGCACAAAATTGAATCAACTGTACGGAAGTCTAAGTATAATTATGAAGACATTTAGGAAGTCAGAAAAAGATCAAATTAGGTTAATTATTTGCTGTCAAGATATTGCAATCAGCAAATACAATAATCATAAAGGACCATTTGTCTGCATTTTTAATCTTGCAACGGAAATGGTTATTTCGTTAAATTTTAAGAATAATACAGAGACAAAAATGTTTTGTATTTAACATTACATTGAAACCTACCTAAACATGTCAAATACTCAAAACTCATACCTTGAAAATTATTTTTAAAAAAAGGTGTTCTTAAACTTGAAAAAATCATTAGTGTCTATAAATTTTTAAATCAAAAAGTATATTTTTACATTAAAAAATATTTGGTTTAAAGAGTTATTTCACGTAAAATGGTATGTATGGGGTGGATACGTTGGGGCTTACCAAAAAGTATGCAATCAGCCATACAAGGCCATAATAATAGCATTGGCGTGTATGAAGGGTTGCATCTTTTTTTGGTAAGCCCCAGCGTGTCCACCCTGTATTTGCTTCATTTTTAACCCTCAACATGACAAGGAGTTCATTTTTCTTCGTTACATCATGTGTCGACATTCATGCTCTTTTTCTCCCATGTTACCCAGAAGTCACGAATAAATTGAGACCGGGAAAGTTATTAATCCACAATGGAATTTTTTTCTTTACATCCTCAAGAACAAAACTTCATCTTTAATTTAATTTTTACATTCTCATCTGAGAAGGTATTAGATTTATGTAAAATTTGACCCCCCCAGTTTTTGTCAAATGTCCACGTTTTGAGACCCCCTGAATCCGAAAAACAGGTTTTTACGAATGTTTTCAGCTGTACGTCTGTATGTCTGTCTGTATGTATTGCTGTGTGTCTGTCTGTCTGTGAACACGAGAACTTTGGAAAAAATTAATCTATTAAATTTGCCTTTGGTACACTTGTTTAGTGTCCTAAACTAAAGGTCAAGTTCGTTAGCCATCCATTTTGGATGAAAATTCAAAAAGTGGGCACATTTTGAATATTTTTGAGACCACTAGTATTCAAAAAATTTAACAAATAATTCTAATGACTTTTTTCAAAAAATCTAAAATTACTGAAGTTATAGCATTTTCAAAATAAAAAAAAAACTAAAATGAACAATTTAAGCTAAACAACGCATGATATGAAAAAAAGTCTGGAGAAGAAAAACATTGCTTTTTAAAAGCCCTACAAGATTATGATAACAACTTTTTCAATTTGGTCAAAAAGTTGAAAATTCATAATTTGATCCTACACAAAATTGTTGAAACCACATTTTTTCAAGATGTAAAAATTCTATGCACGGTTGTTCATAGTACTTCAAAATTTCAACAATTTATCCTTCTGACTTTTTTCTATAAAAAGAAAATTATCAGAGTTAGAGCATTTTCAATATCCAAAAAAACAAACTAAAATGAACATTTTAATCCAAACAACGCATGATATGAAAAAAGTCAGGAGAAGAAAAACTTTGATTTCTGAAAGCCCTTCAAGATTATGATAACAACTTTTTTAATTTGGTCGAAAAGTTGGATATTCCAAATTTAAACGTACCAAAAATTTTTGAAACCACATTTTTTTAGGATTTACTAATTCTATGTACAGTTGTTTATAGTACTCAGAAACTCCAACAATTTATCCCAATGACTTTTTTCTATAAAAAGAAAATTATCGGAGTTAGAGCATTTTCAAAATCCAAAAAAACAAACTAAAATGAAAATTTTAAGACAAACAACGCATGATATTAAAAAAAGTCAGAAGAAGAAAAACTTTGCTTTTTGAAAGCCCTACAGAACTATGATAACCAGTTTTTTAATTTGGTTGAATAGTTGAACATTCCAAATTTGATCGTACCAAAAATAATGAAAAATCCAAAAATTCCATTTTTTGGTCAAACTATGCAAGATACGAAAAAAATGAAAAAGCTCCAATTGCACGCCCTGGAAAGAACTACAAATTTATAATGAATCACTTTTCAATATAAGCTACGAAAAAGAAGACAAAACTTGTTCATCCAAAAAAGAGCTATACTTTTTGATAGGACACGTAGTTTTTGCTTTAGTCGTAAAAAATAACATTCTAAATAAAAATATTAAATTTATTTGAAAAAACGACACGAGGTATGGACTTAAATATTATATTATTATTAGCATATTATGAATTGTAATGATATACATTTATTGAAATGATACATGTTTCAGAGCAGCTTAGAATACAATTTAGAGCAAAATAAGAAACAAATACAAAAATAATCATGATAAATACAATTTGCTTTTTATTTTGCAATTTTTTAATAAGTAATCCCTGGTAGAGTTACATAAAAAATGTATTATAATTGATATAAAAGTGTTGTGTATAATGTAGAAAAGTTGACATGATGGACAAAATCGAGTGCGAAGCACGAGATACGTGATGAGGCAGTCGCGCGCCCAGCGTGCAATGAGAATGTGCCCGCGTAGCGGGCAGATTCTTTTTAACAATTTAGAATTCTGTTATAACTTAAAATTTTTAAATAATAGAATCAAATATGAATTAAAGAAAGATGTAGTGCTTAAAAATATATTTTAAAGAAATGTTACTTTAGAAAAAATATGATTTCTATTTAAATTACAAATTTCACGAAAACAATCATTTGGGTGAAAGGAATGGGGAAATCGAGCGGTGAAAAGGCCCCCTATGGTGGAAGCTTTTCTTTTTGTAGTTCGATTTTCTTCGGGTATGATTCGAACTGAAAATCTTGACTTTTAGATATGAAAATAAGAGAAATGAAGATAATTTGTATATTTAGATAAGGTCTAGATAGCAGAAAAGGTTCTCTGAATATTCCTGGAAGGTTCCGGGAATGATTGTGCGGAATTTGAATATTTTAATTTATTAAATTATTAATCTAATGCGAAACACCCGCACATTTACCTATTACCGGGAACCTTCTTATACTCTGTTTCCCGATAGAAGAATAAACATATATATTTTATTTATTTAGTATTATACTTTTAAGGTTGAAATTTGAAATTGTTGTATTTCGTTCACAAATTATTTTATGTTTGAAATATTACTTGATTTTGATTCTTATCAAAAAATTCATGGAGATACGGGGAATTTGAAAAATTAAGTTTTTCGGCCACCCTGTTAGATCTCAATGCTGGAAGCTTTTAGACTGGCCCGTTTTTCTTTGGAAATTTCGCAAATTGAAGCTCCTTTTATGTAGAATTGGTATAAAAAATAAATCTTTCTGTGTTATAGTTTCATCTTTCTATATCATTGTTTAAAAAATAAGAAAAATAAGGAAAAATTAGTTATTTAGACCGCCACGCTGGAAGTTTTCCTTTCAGTCTGATTTTCTTCGAAATGGCTCAAATCGAAGCCCTTGGCATTTAGAACTGTGATAAAAAAATTTAATTTCCCAATCCAATGAAAGTTTCCAAAAATTTAAGCATGTGCTTAGGAAACCCTTACATTGAAGTCCCTTGCCGAATTTTTTTCGGACTGATTTTTCTTGGTGATTTGCATTTCAGTCAAATTTTTCTACGCGTCCTCTTTTTCTTCAATTTGTAAGTTACTAAAAATCTTATAAGTAATGATGTGAACGCCTGGAACCCCCTTCCAATATAACAGAGTTCAGAAAACTACCGAGATTGAGCGTATGGTTGCAAATTTAAAGAAACTTTACTTTCTTTAAAGCGAGAAGGCCCTCCGAAACCTGTGATGGGAATTATAAATAACGATCGCGTTTACGTGCCTGAACAGAAAAAATCAGTTTACCAATTCTAGACAAATTATGTATAAAATAAGCGAGACAAATAGAGATGTAATATTATACCAGTTTTTTTATCCAGTGAAGTGGGGACCTGGACTCAACAAAAAAAGAAGAAATTCCAACAAAATAGATACATTTTCAACCCAAAAACATTTTTCAGGACAGATGGTTACGAAAATGATGACAAATAGGAATATTGAAAATTAAAAATGATTCTCAAAATTAAATAGGAAAAATAATAATTATGGCAAATGGTAATTCGGAAAAATTTAAATTAGCTTTAAGGGCAATTCGGAAAAATAAAATCAGGGAGATGATTATGTAAGTTCATTTCACTCACACGTGAATTTTAAATTCACCTCACTTAAATTTTTCTTTACAAAAATCAACACTTGCTGTGAGTTTTGACAAAAAACTAAAGTTAAGTGAATTTGAAATTCACGTGGAAGTGAAATGAAAATGGAATAAAATTACATACTTCTTTTTTATCAAACTACTGATATCAAAGGCAGGAAAATATAAAATAGCAAATTTTATTTTTTATCTTAATTCTGCATGCCAAAAGCTTTAATTAAGCCGTCACGGAATAAAATCATAGTTTGATCATTCGCAAGTGGTCTTTAAGTAATTAAGAAAATAAAAAATAAAATATTTGGTCAAAATATGAAATACGTGTCCCTTTAATTTCCTTTGAGAATGATGTATCGAAATAAAAAACCATTCTGATCTCATGACCTAGACTCTTCTTGAAATGTTTCCAGAATTAAAATGAATTGGTCCATTTTTTTAATAAAATAAAATTGAATTTTATGGATGAGACATATATTTTGGTGCAGTGCTGTATCCAGGAAATTCAAACTTTTAGACTGCATTACTTTTATATGTACCACTTTGGCCTCCAGTGCCAAGCATACGAGTATAAGTTGGCAAAAGAAATTTCAGCCCCGACCTACACTCATTCAAGTCGAAAGCAACCAGCACAGCTACGGTTCAACTTACAAGTTCAAAACTTTTGCTAGTTACCCACTAGTGACAGTTCGCTTGCTGCTTAAATTAATAGTGAGTGTACCGGATTAGCAAACAGACCAAACTGAATGCAGCAAAATAGCAGAGGCAAATTAGAATGCGGAGACTTATCTTCCTACCAGTCTCTAGAAGTTATATAAACTCATGAATTCGAGGAATGATGGGAAAGTTCATGCAAATTTACTCAAAGCAGATAATATCCAATTATGCATCGCTCATATAAGAAAAGCCAAAAGATAAAACTAAAATTTGGTTTAAATGCATTATCGAATTCATTTCGAATCCATGCTCAAGTCACGTAATCATTTGCCACTGAAGTATGTCGTTTTCAAAGGGAAAATTTTTTTCAAATTATATTTTTTATCAAATACATATAGGAATTTTTTCCTTTTCTGTAGAAAATTTGTAGAAAAATTCAAAAGGAACAAACCGGTGCGCCGCGGCCGCGGCGGTTCTTCTGAAAATATTGAAAGACAATTTGCTCAAAAACCCCACCGTATTTTTTCTCCTGATTTTTTTCTTTATTCGTCCCAATGTAAAAAATATATTTTTTGATAGTCTGTAGTACGCCCGTGCCTTGGCGAGAAGAGAGCATTTGTTTTTGTTAGAAAAAACAAAATTCACATTTTTGCCAAAACTGTTTATTTTTTTTTAATGTTTCAAATTCAATCTCGAAAATAATTATTCTTTTTAAAATAATAAAGTAGTAGCCATTGCAGTTTGATGGTAGAAAAGTTCTCCTAAAATCCCTGATTGAAATTTTTAAATCAAATAATTAGGAAAAAACAATAGTTTTTCATTTTTTTTTAATCTGTTTTGTTTAAACAATTTTTTACTAGTTCAAGATTAAATAAATAAACTTTAATATACGTCATTATCATCGCTATTCAAGAACGAAGAGATTCATCTATATTAAAGTCATCTTAATCCTCATAAATAAGATTTAGTACATACTGAAGCATTGGGGCCACATCAACCTCTATGAGCTCCTTATAAAGGCAAGAGAAAATTATGGGCCCTGACTAGGGTTGCAACTATTAAAATAAATTTATTGTGGTTTTGCATCAAACTATAAAATTGTATTGTTAAAAAAAATTGT
>NC_046660.1:34214564-34247997 GCF_010883055.1 Belonocnema kinseyi | reverse complement strand
TTATTTATTTGCGCAAAAATTTCGAAAATAACGCGAAATCGAAAAAAGTCTCAACAAGTATGAGGAGAAAAAGACGGTAAGGTTTTTCAGGAAATTTTTCTAATCTATTTTACTAATACTAATACTAATACTATTATAGTACGTTATCATATTGCGCTTTATTTTATTGCAGATGTTTTGCAATATTTTTGTGCGATATCTTTTTCTCCGTGTAGAATTCTGTATTTTAGAAAATCGAGATATGGGGCGTTTAAAAACCACTGCATACTGCCGGGTGGAGGCGGGGGGGGGGGGGGGGGGGGGGGGGGGGGGGGGGTAGCTTTTGCGACGATTACTGAATTAGGGTATTTGTGAACATTGTATAGGCATTTTGCTTCCTTATAGATATATCAAATCAATTTGCTTCCTCATAAAGCTTATATTCCTGTCTCACCGAAAATCTTATTTTCAGATAATCAGAAAACCCATAAAAATATCAATCGATGTATTGTGTTACAATAAAAAACTTATAATTTAACGGAACTATCACTATATTTCAAATTTAAAAAAAGGTTTTTCATAGAAACAATGTAACGTTGTTCAAAATTTCTAACTCGCTATTGATTAATCAACTATGGTGGTGTAAAGTTTGTCAATTGACCAATCCACGCGTCTCGAAGAAGCGATTAATTACATTAAACATAGTACTATTTTATGTCCAATATAAAAAAATCGTCTTATGAACGAGGTAAATGATTTTGTTACAAAATTTTTTAATGTTATTGCTACTTTATGGTTGGTCATGAAAGGTTCTTCAATTGGGCCGTCGATCCATCTCAAATACAAAGAAACATATCAAATGCATTACTATTGTATTCCTAATATTAAACAAGTTTTCTTCATATCAAGAATATAAACAATATACTTTCTACATTTATAAATGGATATTGCTAAATCCGAAGCTAGATCATAAGATTTCGTGGAAGTACGTCAATATATCATTTAACGTATCTCGAAGATGCGAACAAACATGTCAGGTATAGTACTGTAGTATTCCTAATATGAGACAAAGTTTTTCTCATATAAACCGAATAATCCGATTTTTTTTTAAACTTTGTGTAGCGGTTCTGGTGGGTCATAAAAGGTTTAAAAATAGGTCGATCAATGCGTCAGATGTCAATAACGAAAATTATACATCTATGAGCTCGCATTTCACGATGATCAGCCCGCTCACCGTAAAAACTGCAAGGAAATTTTGGTTGCAGATAATAGAATTTTGCGGCAATTTATGGAAACTTACCATATATAATTGATCAAATTACCGTAAGTTACCAAAAATTTCTGAAAATTGCTAGAAGTTCATAAAAATTCTAAAATTTAATTTTGAGTAATTTATCTTAAGTTATTATAAATTACCTGTAATATAATGGTAATTTACCAAATTTACCTGACAAATTGCCATTAATGACCGAAAATGTTCATAAATTTCCGGAAATTTGTAATTATTCTTACATTGAATTTTGGGTAATTTATTGTAAGTTATCATAAATTACCTGTTATATGATCATAAATTACCAAAAATTTCCGGAAATTTATAAAAATGTTTAAAGTGGACTTTTGTTTTGTTAATGGTAATTTACCATATTTACCTGTAAAATTATCATAAATGACCGAAAATATGGACATTTTTTAATTTAATTTTGGGCAAGTTATAGTTAGTTACTATAAATTTCCTGTAATATTACAATAAATTACCAAACATTCGATAAATTTGCGAAAATGTATCAAAATGTTTAAAATTGAATTTTGGGTAGTTTATGGTAATTTACCATATTTACCTGTAAAATTACCATAAATTACCGAACTTTTTCATAAATTTCCAGAAACTTATAGAGAGCTTAAGGATTTTTTTTATAATATGCAACGAAGAAGGGGAGGAATGAAAAAGTTGTTGAAAATAGCGTGAGGTGGTTTCTGAACGATAGCTTACATGTCAACAAACAAATATGCCATGTCATTTAAAAAATTCTGTTCATTGCTAGAATAATTTCTTTTCTAAAATATTTTTATTATTCCTAAAGATTAATAAAATATTATCAAAATTCAGTAATAAATTTAAGAAAAGTTAGAATGTTTGACATATCTATTTATACAATAAATTAATACAATAGAATTATCCCATTATTTTAAAGCAGTTTATGTATGTGCAGAAATTTCGTTACAAGTAGTTATTTTTCTGGGTCCCGCTATTCATATCGACTAAATCCGGCCAATCGTACCGAAATTCGAGCACACATAGCCATGGCCTTATTCATATAATTATTTACTATCATTTATATAAAATATATATTTATATATTATGCAAATGTCTTTTATATCGTATCAGAATTAGAATCGGCATTGTTTCGTGTACCTTCGTGACTTACGACTGCATTAAATCGATCGAGTTAAAATTACACTTGAATTACATTTGAATTTCGATCGAACCATGTATATTTTTCACTATTACGGTAGAAAATTTCATAAAAAATGTCATATATTTTATTCACACTGAGAAAAAATAGTATTGAAACAAAAGTACGCGTTATTGCGCTTGTTCAAAAGCAAATATACCATCATTATGCATAACATCACCATTGAGCCCAACTGAATAATTATTGCTTCATTACAAATTCATTTAAATCAATAGGATCTGCTTTTGAACATCCCATTTAGAAATTCCGATCGGGGTTTAGTAGGGTCCTGTCTAGATTTCCAGATTTCTAATCAGGTGCTCGTCGGGGAAAATGGAGAGGGTCTGACTAGTTCTGTAACACTGTTTTAACCAGGTTCTAGCTAGAACTTCCGAGCAGGCCCTAACGAGAGTGCCCTTTCATCACCCGTCGATTAGTAGGGCCACGTCCAGACCCTTTCTATTACCTGATGAATATTTAATTTAGTTGAATATTTAATTAATATGAAAAAAAGGTATTCAACAAATAAATATTAATTGATTGCGAATATTTTGACTTCAAATATTAATGGTCCTACCTAGAGTGATTACATATATTACATGTTTAAACATTATTTTACAAATAAAATTTCTAATGCTACGGAATATCGAATACCTACATCTAAACATAAATCTATTGCCTAACAGTCGGGAATCCTAACCATTACGCTAAACCTTCAAGTTGATAGTCGATGAAAAAGCCATACTCAAAAGCTGTCAGCTCAAAAAAAAATTAAATCTTTTTCTAATTAAATATTTATTATTATACGAAATCATGTACACATGAAATATATGAACTATTCACAAGAGAATCAATAAAATAATTTTTAAATAAACAACTTTAATAGATTGAAGTTGTTCTTTCTGTAATATTTCGTTTTTTCTCGTTGTATACTACTGCATAACATTTTACAATGACAGAAAATGTAATTTTTCTGAAAATTTACAGTTTTTCATTAGGATGGCATTTTTTCGTTAAAAAACAGGATACAAATAGATTTTCCATACCTATACAAGGCACGAAATTCTTTACTAGAACCTGCTAGGGCACCCATCAATTATTTCTAGACTAGATATTCTGATAGGGGCCCTAACCAGTTTTTACGAACTAGATATTTTGATAGGGGCCCCAACCAGTTTTTTCTAGACTAGATATTATTATAGGGAGCCCATCGGAACCCAATTTCTAATAGGAAAAGATGGAAAAATTTCTGCATGGGATGCGTGAAATTTCGCATTTTTGATTGAATAGAATTTTATTCAACGCATTTCAAAGTTACGTCATTAAGCTGATATTTTTATCCTTATTTGCTACTTTCATGAACAAAGAGGTTAAATAAATTATAGACGATACTTCTATTTATTTTATTTTATTAATTATAACTCCGGAGTATAATTGCAGCACATTTCATAAATGTATATTAAATTCGTCCCCGAAAAAAATGAAGTGAATCTTCTCAAGCATTAGATTAGTTAAGACTGTATAGCGTAATCGAATCTCACATTCAAAGCTAATTTCGAAAATTTCCGTATAATGTACATTCGAACATCTAACCAGCTACTTTGAAACCGCTACCTGCAGTTTTGAAACTTAGTTGCTAATGAGTTTCCTGGCTCAATGTGACTATAAGAGTGCTTTTAAGCGACGATTCGTTTCCAGTTGAAATCATTGAAATGTGATCCGACTTCGAAACAGTATTTTCGTGCACCATTGAGCACATTAAAGAAGGATTGAAAACTAAAAATCACAGAAATAAAAATGAAAGTTTCAGAAGGATGAATACTATGTGTATTATGCACCAAGGGAGAGAAAAGGGGACTTATTGGTGCACCGTCATAGGTATGTAAAAGTCACGTATTTCTATTTAAAAAATATACATCGTTTTATATATATATATATGTATATAAAACGACCTTCACCCATTCTTTTTCGCGATAAAAAATATTTTATATCAAAGTCAATATGTTAAAAATATATTGTGAGTAGGTCGCCTAAAATATATTAATCAAGGCTATGAATAATTCAAAATTCATAAATGACTTTTTAAAAATTGCAATCGTTCATTTACGAAACAAACTAGATACCAATCGAAAGTATGAAGCTTTTAGAATATGCAAGCTTTGGGTAAATGTATGGGGAAAAATCACTTTTTTGAGTTTTTAAAATAATTTTTTAGGTTTTAAAAAAAAATTGACGGGAAACTATGGGGGCCTGTAGAGAAGTATCCAATGAAGAATTTCATGTATCAGAGATATGGGTTTAACACGTCCCACGAATACCTGAAAACTCCCCTTAAAACCAAAAATATCAATTCTTTATGAAATCCACCTTTTGAACACTGTATTCTCGTATTTTTGTACTTAAAATTATTAATATTTATCTAGTGGAATATTTATTATACTTGCTTAATTAATTTTTAATTAATTAAACAAATGTAATTTGTTTAAATAATTCTATTTCGAAAATTCGGTTTTCCCCCTAAAAATTATTGCTATTAGTCTAGTGGAATATTTATTAACATTGTTTCATTAATTTTTATTTGTTTAAATAAATGGAATTTGTTTGAATAATTTTTGTTTTCGAAAATTCGTGTTTTTTCCTTACAAATTATTACTATTGGTCTAGTGGAATTAATATTTCTTTAATGGAATATTTATCAACATTGTTTGATTAATTTTATTAAAATTATTTTTTTTTTAACACAAATTATTACTATTGATCTAATGGAATATTCAACAACATTGGTTCATGGATTGTTAATTATTCAAACAAAAACCAATTGTTTAAACAATTAAAAATTAATGAACCAATGTTATTAAATATTCCACTAGACTGATAGTAATAATTTTGAGGGGAAAACAAAAAAATTGTTCGAGAAAATTTGTTTAAATAATTGCAAATTAATTAACCAATGATAATAAATATTACACTAGACAAATATTAGTAATTTCAAGTAAAAAAAAACTAGAATACAGTTCTCAAAAGGTCGATTTAATGAAGACTTGAAATTTGTTTTTGTAAATTTTTATTATTGGCTGAAATAAACGGAAAAACATGAAATTTGTATAAGTTTTTGCGGGTTTGACCTTGAAAATCAAATTTGTGGGTATTTACACTATCATTTATCCTCATCTTTATTGCGGATAAAAAAAATCTCACAAACAATTCTGTGTTTTTGAACTCGCAATGTGCTTTTTGCTTTTGGCATTTTAGGTTCGATGCAAACAAAACAATATCACGACGATAACAACAAACTTGACATATGCTTTACTAACCTAACTCGACCCGACGTGGTTCCGACGCGAGCCACACGATCTGCCCCCTTTCGGCCACATGTGGAAAATACGATCGGGCCCATATCGGAACATGTAAATGAGTTGAGCAATTTCTGCACGGGGTTTCTGCACAAAGTATCGAATTGTACATGGGCTAAACCCATTACAGTGACATTTGATCAGATCTTTTTTTCTTTTAAGGTAATCGATCAATATTTAGAGCTTGCGCCCCGTACTTGACATATCTTATGTTCTTCGCATGAGCAAAACTGCGTAAAATCTTTAAAAACTGAGGTTAATTCCTCGCATTTAAAGGAGATCCAAAGTTTATCTATGTACGTAGCAAAGCAAAGTTGATAATTTTGAATGAAGTGAAAAATGCTGTGTTAATATTTTAGGCTTAATGAATGTAAAAAATGATTTTGAAACATTTATTATTTTATTTTGAAATATTAATCTAAAAATTAAAGAATTCTTAAGATTTTATACAAGACCTATAAATTGAAAATTTCATATCACAATAATCATTTATTCAATGACCTGTATATTTTAGAATTTCTTTAATAATTTATTTTACTCGTTTGCTAATACTCAGCTCAAATACTTGCTTGATGTGCTACAGATTCCTCCAAAACTAATGACAATTGTTTCTCTAAGTAAAGCTAAAACCGTAGCCGTTAATTTCTGACCATTGAGCGAGCCAAAGAGACGTTGACTTATTGCTTCAGCTAGAAACCAAATTTTAACAATACTAATTTGACAGAGAATTAGTGTATATAAACTATATTAGAATAATATTCATCTCGTTTGGATATTAATTCTTTAATTAGTTTTAATTTAATTCTTTTGTTTAAAACTGAAGTATTCAGATACAAATTCTAATACTTAGTTGAAAGGTGAACTACTTTTTAAAATGCATTTTTTTAAATATTCATACTTTTGGCTGGATATGCAACTTGTTTTTGAATATTAGTTTTATTGGTTTGAAAAATAATCTTTTAGGTTGAAAATTCATCTTTTTTGGTTACATTGTTTTAACTGGTGGAAAATGCTTTCTATTGTTGAAAATTTGGTGATTCCATTTTTTGTATATATAAATATATATATTTGGAAATTCAACTACATATTTTAAAATTCATCTATTTGGTTAAGAATCCAACCATTTTTTATTTCAGCTTATGTTGTCAAAAATGAACTGCGTCTTGGTGCTTTTTCGTTGAAAAGTCAGATTGAACAACTAGGTAAAAGTTTAACAATTTCATTAAAATTAGTCTTTATTGACTGAAATTTCAACTATTTTGTTATTAATTTAACTATTTGGTTAAAATTTAGTTTTCTTTTTCGAAATTAGCTTTTATTGAAAATTCATCTCTTTTTATTGAAAATATATTTTTGTTGAAAATTGAACTCTTTCATATCGAATTAAATATGCTACTAACATTGATTTTATTTAAAAGAATTAATTTCCCTGCTATTCCTCTATTTTCGTGAAAAATCACCCTAGATTCTCTGTTTTGAGAAAATGTATATGTTAAAATATTAAAATATCTCTAAACCTAAGGATTCGTAGTTGACATAGTGGAAAACTTGGAGAAAATAAAATAAAATGGTACTTTCTTCTTTCTTGAGTCTCGAAACTTGAGCCCGGGGCATTCCTATAGTTTGCTGAAAGACGTTCCTTTTGAATCTCAAATGGAAAATTCTTGTCGCGAGGAAGGAAACGATATGCAAAGGAAAGACTGAGAGAAATCTGTTGCTCGCGAGAGAAAATAAAGGAGTCTTAATTACTTTTAAAGTGACAAAGCAGAGAAGCAGGTTCCTGGTTCCAGATAACTTTACATTGGTGCTATCACAGCTAAACATTCAATATTATTTTGTATGTTGCAAAAAGCTATATAAAATTCTTATTACAGGGTGCACAGTTTTCCCCTTTTTTTAGTTTCTCCTTTTTTCTGGAAGTTTTCTTTGTCTTTAAGTATACGATATTTGAAAATTCAATACTTGTATTGCGCGAAAAATTGTCCAAAACTAGTCAGTGTATCGTTTATTAAATAATCATTAAAGCAGTTAAATCACTTAAATAAATTATTGTTAAATAAATAATCTACAGATTACCAGTGCTGAGCTATTAAAAATGCCCTTAACAAATCTGACTTGATTTGGAAGAACACTGTTAACTGCATTTCGGATAACTCCCTTGAGCCGCCTATCCTTAACTGCTTTCAGGTGACTTATCCGATTTGCATTTAACGGTGTTCTTTCAAATCACGGAAGAAATGTAAGGTAAACATTTTAAACCATGTTAAAATGTGAAAACTAGAGGCAAAAGTTGTTATCCAATATAAAATGGGAACAGATACAAAATATATAGTAGTTTCACATGAGTATTAAAGGCTCTAATTCGACAAATGTGAACAAATTCTAAAACAGTAAAATTTAACGATTTCAAATTAAAAATATTTGCTTTTGGTTAAAAATTATGAAGAATTTATTATGTTTAGAGACTTTGAAAGTAAACCATAATAAAAAAGTACAAAATTAAAAAATAAATATTTTACTCGATAACGATTTTTTTGAAAATCTGCGCTCGATAATGTATTAACCTCGCACTACGCGCTCGATCTTTGTGCATAGACTTTTTTAAACTAAAGGTGAAAGCATCGGCAATAGTAATTTGGTGATTGTGAATTCCCTTTTGTTAAAGCTCCTTCGCTTTAACGAACACATTCTCATCACGTATCTCTTTCTTCGCACTCAAGTTTATCCCTGAAATTTTACATTATTCCCATAAATGCATATTATTATAATTCATAACTTACATTGGTATAAAAATATACGTAGTCTCATTGTCCCGTTTTATAAAAAATATGGATTCTTAAAAAAAATTTGTTAATAAACATTTTATTGCAACTTTTGTCGTTTTTCCATAAACTGAATTTGCTAATTTCCAATGTTTTTTTTATGATATAAACTTGACACATGCGGTCTACTGACTAGCCTTACCGTTTTTCAGCTTCTAAGTTATATATATGTGTGTGTGTGTGTGTGTGTGTGTGTGTGTGTGTGTGTGTGTGTGTGTGTGTGTGTGTGTGTGTGTGTGTGTGTGTGTGTGTGTGTATATATATATGTCGATATATATTTTTAAATGCATTTATATATTTGAGAATCTTTGAAATACTGTGAAATAATCTTGTAGGGCATTTAGAAATCAAACATTTTTTTCTATTGCCTGTTTTTCATATCGTCCATTATTTGGCTTAAAAGGTTCATTTTCGTGTTTTTTAAATTTTGTAAATGCTTTAAATCTGGCCATTTTTGGTTTTATGAAAAAATGCATCAGGATAAATTGTTCAACTGTTTGAATACTATAAACATCCGTACAGAAAATTTTTGAATTTTGAAAAAAGTGGTCTCAAAAATATTCAAAATGCGCTCACTTTTTGAATTTCATATCCAAAATGGCTGACTAACGAACTTGACATTTAGTTTAGGACACTAAAAGAGTGTATCAGAGGCCAATCTAATAGAATGATTTTTTCAAAAGTAATCGCGCTCACAGACAGACAGGCATGCATACGTAGAGACAGACCGACAGACAGACACATTCATAAAAACCTATTTCTCGGATTCAGGGGGTTTTAAAACGTGGACATTCGACAAAAACTGGGGGTGAGGTGTCAAATTTTACACAATATTTCACAGCCATATAGACAGACACATTTGTTAAAACCTGTGTTCGGGTTCAGGGGGTCTCAAAACGTAGACCTTTTGACGAAAACTGGGGGAGGGGGCAATTTTAAAGAAATCTAATACTTTTTCTGATGAGCAGATAAAAATGATTTATTTGTCATGAATCACTTTTTTTATAGTTCTGTTGTAAAAAAGAGCATTATAAATATAAAATATTAAAATTTTTGAAACCCTACACACGAGACGAAAAATAAATTAAAAGACAAAAGTTATTATAAGAATGTGCCCACGCAGCGGGCAGATTTTTTTACTGTTAAGGATGTTGTTCATGATCGAAGCCAAAACTACCCATCCTATCAAAAAGTTGTTGATGAAAAATTCGTAGATCTTTTTCAAATGCGAAATTTTTTTTAACTTATTTTTTACCGTATTTTGCATAATTTGGCCGAAAAATGTAATTTTTGGATTTTTCATTATTTTGTATGCTGTCAAAATTTAAATTTTTGATTTTTCAAGAAAATTAAAAAAGTTGTTATGATAATCTTGTAGGGAATTCAAAAAGGAACATTTTTCTTCTCTTGACCTTTTTTCATATCGTGCCTTATTTAGCTCAAAAAGTTCATTTTCGTGTGTTTTTTGGAATATTGTAAATGCTATAACTCTGGTAAGTTTTGATTTTATGAAAAAAGTAATTAGGATGAATTGTTCGACTTTTTGAATTCTATGAATAACCGTACAGAGAATTTTTTATTTTAAAAAAAAGTTGTCTCGAAAATATTCAAAATGTGCCCCCTTTTTGAATTTTTATCCAAAATGGCTAGCTAACGAACTTGACCTGTAATTTAGGACACTGCACGAGTGTACTAAAGAACAATCTAATACATTATTTTTTTCAAAAGTTATTGTGGAAAATTTTCTATACAAAACAGTTGAATTTACCACCAAATGGTTGAATTTTCAATAAAAGAGCTTATTTAAAACAAAAAATTGAATTTACTACCAAATAGTTAAATTTTCATTTAAAAAAATTAATTTTCAACAACAAAAAAAAACCTTTTTAAAGGAATAATTTAATTTTCAACCAAAGAGATTAATTATACACTAAAATTATGAATCTTCTATTCATAAAATAAGACGAATTTTTAACAAAAAACATAAATTTTGACCAAACATAGTTGAATTTTGATCTCAAAGGGGATTCATTTTCTACCAAAAGAAACGACAGTGGCATTTTTAACTATAAGAGACGGAATTTCTACCAAAACGAATGAATTTTCAAGGAAAAAGTTGCATTACCAACTAAAAAGGATGACTTTCAAAAAAATAATTAATGTTTGAACCAGAAAAGATGATACCTAACAGAAAATTTAATAGTATATTTACTTTTAAACCCAATAGTAGGAGATAGTTTCTGGTTTGTGAGAGGTGTGAGACAAGGATGTCCTCTGAGCCCACTTTTATTTAATTTATTAATTTCCGACTTGGAAGAAGAAATGAGGAGAAAAGGTTGGGGAAGAGTTAGGATAGGGAAGGCAAAGATATATACACTGGCATACGCAGACGACACAGTGTTGACGGCAGAGGATGAAGAAGGTATGGTGGTATTATTTACAGGATTAGATAAATACTTAGATGGGAAAACGCTGAATTCAAATGTAGAAAAGACAAAGATAATGAGGTTTAGAAGAGGAGGAGGAAGGAAGAAAGAATGAACAGGGAGATGGAAGGGAATAAAGTTAGAAGAAGTAAAAGTGTATAAATATTTGGGATATATCTTGCAAACGCATGGACATCATACAGCTCATATAAGAGAAAGGATAAAAAACAGCAGGGGTAATGAAACATATATGGGGAATAGGAAAAATAAGGTTAAAAAAATGGTGAAGGAGAATGTGCTTATTTGATACGCTGGTATGGCCGGTATTAGGTTATTGAGCAGAGATACGGGAATCGAAAGAAAGAAAAGATTTTGAGAATTTACAAGAAAGGTATATAAGGTGGACACTAGGGCAGACTGGAGGACACCAGGATATATGGTGAGAGAAGAAGCGCAAAAGGATAAGTTAAGTATTAGAGCGGGAAAGAGGGCATGGAAATTGGAGACGAAGCTGTGTGAGGTAAAGGGAGAGATATTGGCGAGAAAGTGTTAGATGGAGGTAGAAGAGAGGAGAGGCAGGGCGATCGAATTAACGAGATGGGAAGACGAAAGGAGGGAGTTCTTTAAAGATAGAAAAATAAAAGACGGGACTGGAGTAAACTATGAAGAATTGGAAAAAATGGAGAGGGAAAGTCGATTAATAGAAAGATGAGGGATGATTGGGGAATAAAAATACAATAAATGGTATAAGATGATAAAAAAGGAAGGAGTATCAAAGTATTCAGAAAAGGGACGTGGAGAGAGAAGGTGGACCAGAATAGCAACATTAAAATTGGGAAACGAGATAAGGGAGGGGATGGAAGAAGAACATGGAAGCATGTATGGAAAGGATGTAGGAGAGGAATGCAAGATAAAGGAAGCTGGCTAGAGAATATGGTTGGGATTCTAGGGGAGGATGGATTAGGAGAAGAATGGATGAAGGAGTTGGAGGGTGCTAGAGGAGCGAATGAGAGAGAATGAAAGAATGCATGTGAAAAAAGGCAAATGGAGGTATAAAAAAGTGAAACAAAAAGGAAACGAAAGTCGTTTAGATTAGAAGCGTAAAGATTGTAAGTAAGGGTAAGGTAAAAGTTAAGTAGACTAAGATACGTTTGCGTTCTCATGCTCTCTCGCTTGTACTCGCGTTCGTTCGCTTACTCACTCGTTTGCTAATAAGTCCCAAATTGCGCTATTGCAGGAAATAGAGATAAGGAACTAGATATAAGACTTTATGTAAATAGTTGTAAATAATTGTATATATAGAAAGGATAAGATCGTAAAAAAATATAGAATGAAGCGGAAAGATTGTAAGGAATGGAAGTTATGTAAACCCTTAGGGGACACATTATGAATAAAGAAGAACTGTGAAGCCTGCGATAAATGGATTGGAGTGGGGGATAAAATCTCGTCGTATCTCAAATGAGGACAGGAAGGGTTGAAAATTTCAGAAAAAAAAAACATTTTACGTAATTTGTGGATGATCTCGCTTTTGTTTATTCATTTATTATTATAATATTTAATATTAATACTAATATTACAAGATACTGACTCATATCACTAGGTATTTTACAAGTCATACTATTACAATTATCAATAACGTAACATAAAATTTGTTTATATTTAATTTACTAAATGCTATAGTTAGCTCTAGATTGCACAGACAAACAGCTGTTTACAGTCATATCTGTTTAATTTTTTTTAGTAATAAAATCCGAATAAATGTAAAACTAATAATAACTAATAATAACTGTAAAATAAGCCTGCATCCTTTAATTATATTAAGATATTATAATAATGATAAATTTGCACATTTCATTATATCAAAGCAAAAACCGCAGTCAGTTGTGTTTCTGCAAATTCGCGACACATATGGTGCTGACACGCATCCACACTAATTACAGTAAATTTATGCACCTATTCTGTCATGAAGGAACTTCGCGAAAATGGCATATTTAACTTGGGAATAATAGAAGTGGCAACCTGAGAAGCGAAATATGTGAAAGTGTGTCATTTGAACATTGAAGGAAGTATTTTGCTGAGTAACTAATTTGTGGAATCGATGCAGAATAATATAACTTTCAATGAAAATACCATTAATTAAAAAATGTCATTAAATTCAACGTTTTTTGCTACTTTTTATATGAATAATAATAATAATAATAATAATAAGATGGAAACTTTTAATTAATTCAGATTGGCAAAGCTTCTTGTGATCTGATTTTTGTAAGAAAAACTTTTGGGCTGCAATTATTCATGATTAATGAATATGCGGGATTCTGAAAATACAAACTTATGTTAATTAACAATAAAATATATACAAATAAAGTTTCAAAATGATATATTACAATTATATAAATATACATGTATTTATAATTGTTCACACTATCATTTTATAACGGTCAATTTTATACTTATAATTTATATTTAATTAAAAAACATTTTTTGAGGCAGGCTCAAATGAAAAAGCAAACTTGTTATAATCAACTTACGTTTCATTCAACATTTGTGAAATTAAAAATTTTAATT
Source organism: Belonocnema kinseyi (assembly GCF_010883055.1). Classification (NCBI taxonomy): domain Eukaryota; kingdom Metazoa; phylum Arthropoda; class Insecta; order Hymenoptera; family Cynipidae; genus Belonocnema; species Belonocnema kinseyi. Next base: position 34,234,399 of record NC_046660.1, on the reverse strand, counting down.
GCTCAATTTTTGAAATATTTTTGACTTTTAAATTATAAATTTCCAAATGAGTGTCCAATTAAAAGCGCAATTCATGAATGATTTGGAGAGGTACTTTTGAAACTTTAAAGTTTAAATGAAGAATTTATTTATCCTTAGATTTCATTATACAATTATATAGACTGCAAACTTTTAAATTTTGAATGCCTATTTAAAATTATTGTAGAATTTCAACTGTTTATAATAAAAAATTCATGAATCATCTGTTCATCAAAATCATAAAATGAACTGTTGCATGACAATTTCATTTTTGGAACACTGAAAATAAATATAATTTCCAGTCGAATAATGTATGGCTTCTGTTGTGTAAGCTTCCTGCTGCAGATCATTAAAGAAAACTTTGAAAACTATGTACATTACTGTTTTGATGCGTCGAACTTTAAGATTGTATTATATAATAATGCTTTTAGTTTAATCACGTTAAAGCAGATTAGAAACATGGAATATATTTTACACTGCCTTACATTTTAAATATAAACTATAGTAATAAACCAAGAAATAATATATAATAATGAACCATATTTTATTTACACAGTGCGTACAAATTATGGACATCAATCCCATTGAGTTTGAATAATTCTCAAATAAATGAATTATAATATTTCTAATTTATCAGAATTCTTAAAGTTCATTAAAGGTCACTGATGAAATATTTTAATTTATGAAATAATGAATTCAGGAAATTTATTTAATCGACTGTAAATTGAATTATAGGCATTCGATTGTGTGATGACTTGAACAGCCATATAGATAAGCTATCAGAATATATCGATCGTACCTTCAACCCCCGCCTATCATGTAAGCTTTAATTTACTGGTTATCAACACTTCAATTTTGACGCGAAAAATAAAATCAGGAAAGAAGTGATTAAGTGTGATCCGAGTCTTGAGAAAATGTCAAATTGTTTCATTTTCATCCATTTTTATTTCATTTCTATTATTTTAGGACAGGAAATAATTTTTCAGTTCTTTTATTATATTAGAAAAAATATTTGTTTCAATACACTATGTTTGATTCAAAGAAAACCTATGTTTAAATTTAACAAATATTGTTCGATTTAAATTAATTTTATTAAATTTACACAACATTTGTTTAAATCAAATACATTCTTTGGTAAACTCAAACATATTACTTCTTGATAATGGAATCAAAAAAATTTTTGCTTATTCTAAACAGAGATTTTAATAAATTTTAAACAACTTTATTTTATTAAAATGAAGTTTTTTCAATAAAAAAAAATGTTTTTCAGAACAAAAAAACTGCATTTAAACACATTTTTTGTTTAAATCAAACAAACATATTTCTCAGCCTGGAAAAGTGAGAGATTCATAAAATAGGAATATATTTGGATTTTTAATAGAAAAATCCATGAATAGAGATAACAATTAATTTAAAAAAAGGATTTTATTTTTAAAAATTCTGGGTGACATTCACTTTAGAGTAATTATCAAAATTGGAAGGCTCGTTTGATGCATTTCTTAGCAAAGTTATCATCATCTAGATTGAACTTTTAAAAAAACTGTTTTTTAATTTAAATTACTTCATGAATTATACTACAACGAGTGAATGTATAAATATTATTGAACATTTTTCAACTTTTGAGGCAATATAGCCAGTTGAATTTAATATTATCCTATTTTGTGTAGCCTATGCAAGATTAAATTTATTTAATAATACAATTTTAAGTGTAACATAATCACGCCTGCGCGTTCCTCGGACCAGAAATGCAATTATTTGCATTATAAATGATTTCAGAATGGGGAAACCCATTGATGTGTAATCCGAAATTAATAATACATATTTATCCGATCATTTCGGGCCAATATTTGTCTAATCTATCACCAGTCTGCCATTTTAGTTTAGCGAGTGAATGCAAGCCCAAATCTTCGTTGCTTAATAACAGTTATCATTTCAAATATTATACATTTTTGATTTAATTCTCCAATTAAAAACTTAAGGAAATAGAATGCTTATATTGGATTATTATTTTTTCGAAATTCATACCTTTTTTTCATATTTCCTTAGTTAACCTATATTGTGAGTATTGTGATAAACTCTTGTCGAATTCGGGTGACTTGATTATTGGTTACTTTTCTTGGTGATAACTGATGTCAACCTTCTTAAGACCGAATGATGGCTATGCCAATTAAGTGTTTAAAATTGAATTTTACATTTCTATTTTAATAATTTTTTCGTGATTAGAAATTATTTTTGAATACAGAATAGCGTCTTACTAACATAAGCAACAAACATTTCTTTTCGTTTGTATTTAAAGTAGCAGCTGAAAGTTTCAAGTATGTGTTGTTGCGGATTTATGAATGTTGAAATTTTCTAAACAAATTTGTTTTAACAAACGTAGGATGCTATGTTTCTTATTACATTCTCATCAGAGAAGGTATTAGATTAGTGTAAAAACTGACCCTCCCATTTTTCGTCAAATGTCCACGTTTTGAGACCCCCTTGAATCCGAAAAACAGGTTTTCACGAATGTGCCTGTCTGTATATCTGTCTGTATGGCTGTTTACTGTATGTATGTCTATCTGTTTCCACAATAACATTTGAAAAAAGTTATGTATTAGATTGTTCTTCAGTACACTCGTTCAGGGGCCTAAACTACAGGTCAAGTTCGTTAGCTAGCCATTTTGGATGAAAATTCAAAAAGTGGGTACATTTTGAATATTTTCGAGACCACTTTTTCTGAAATTCAAAAATTCTCTGTACGGTTATTCATAGAATTCGAAAAGTCGAACAATTTATCCCAATGACTTTTTTTATAAAATCAAAAATTACCAGAGTTATAGCATTTACGAAATTCTAAAAAACACAGGAAAATGAAAATTTTAAATTAAATAACGCACAATATGAAAAAAAAGTCAAGAGAAGAAAAATGTTGCTTTTTAAATGCCCTACAAGATGATCATAAAAACTTTTTCAATTTTCTTGAAAAATCAAAACTTTAAATTTGGACAGCATACAAAATAATGAAAAATCCAAAAATTACATTTTGCGGCCAAGCTATGCAAAATAGCCTGTTTGCGAGCACGATGACTTTTGAACAAATTAATCTATTAGATTGACCGTTGTACACTCTTTTAATGTCCTAAACTAAAGGTCAAGTTCGTTAGTCAGCCATATTGGATAGAAATTCTTAAAAGTGAACGCATTTTGAAAATCCGAAAATTGCATTTTTTCAGTCAACAATTTCACAGTAGTTCAAAGATTCTTAAATACATAAATGCATTTTGAAAACAAAACAAAACAGCGGAGGAGGCTGCTGAAACACTCGGACTTAACTTCAGGGTTAGGGGTATGCAAAATGCATCAAATCTTATCTATCTCGAGCACTCACTCTAGGGGCGGTCAACGCAATGGGAAGCAGACGGCCGCGTACTATTATGATTATATTTAGTTCTCAGACCAATTGTACGCGAGCTGCTGTCGACAGCGGGTGAACGGAGCAAGGGAAGGTTGACTTTTGAAATCGAAAGCGTTGACGGTCGACTGGCCCTGGAATTTGAAGACTGTCATGTGCGACTGACAACCTGAAAAACTTGTGTTTGCAAATTTTTATTTGCGTATTCCTATACGAAAGAATTAGTGCAAAATTATGGAAATATGATTTCAAAGGCATTACAAAATTTTGCTTATCTGTCTTTTGTCTCATATTCTTCAAATTTTGCTTTAAGTCTTTCACTTTCCTTTTATTATAATAAAACGAAAACACATGACAGAATTACATATGCATATACGTGCACTGACACATGCGGATCCAATATGGCGGCTGAAAAGTGAAAAAATCATTCTATGTCAATAGCACGAGTTTGGTAAGAAGATAGGGGTCTTTAAGGTCGCTGATTACGAATTTATTATTAGTTTTTCGAAATTTTAAGATGGCGGATCCAATATGGCAGCCATTACAGGTCCACCATTTCGAAAAATCGCAAACGGCCATACGGCATGAAAAAGTAGAAGCTTCAACGAAAATTTTAAGCCCAATAACATTTATTCATCTTGCAAATTGAAGTATGAGGGGGGAGTGGCTGATTTAACAGAGAATTATCAATATACAAAAGTTGCAATAAAATTTTTAATAAGAACATTTTTTTTTAAATGCACTTTTTTTAACAGGCCAATGAAACTACGTCTGTTTCAATACCAATAAAACTTATAAATTATAATAATATACATTTATGGGAATGATATAAAATTTCACGGACAAACTCGAGTGCGAAGCACGAGATACTTGATGAGAATGTGTTCGTTGAAGCCGCGGAAGCTTTAACAAAGGAGAATTCACAATCACGAAATTACTGTTGTCGATACTTTCACCTTTAGCTTTAAAAAGTCTGTGCATAAATATCGAGCGCATAGCGCGAGGTAAATATATAATCGAGTGCGAAGCGCGAGCTAAATATATTATCGAGCGCGAAGTGCGAGAACCAACAGTCTCGCGCCTTAGGCGCGCTCAAACTTGCGAGGGTAGCGAGCTGCACGCTCAGTGCGCGAAGAGAATGTGCCCGCGACGCGGGCAGATTTTTTTTATACAAATATGAAAGTTGAGGATCACTGGTCGTGACTAATTAGAAGGCGTTTCTAGTTCAAATAAATCTATATTGATGGGTTATCTAGAATAAGTTTTGATAATTTCTTTTTAACAGTTTCAGAAATATTGAAGTATTAAAGAAAATTAAAAACGTGTTAGTATTGCTTAATTAAACATAGCTATTCTTTATACGAAGTGGTTTTTAAAAATTGATATTTATTTGTGGCTCATTCCGAGGTTCATTCTATCAAAAAAAGGATAGTGGCGAGGAACTTCCGCGTTTACACCGTATATATAATGAAAATAATATATTGATTGTAGATAAGGTTTAAACGCGTAATAAATATTTCCGATCCCGTATGCTGATTTTGAGCCAATTTTGAGCATTCTTTTGTGAAAACACATACATTTTCATGTTTGAAAAGTACAGTTCTAAGTACTTAAATAACAACGCTATGATGAACATTTTCCTCCCTCTCAGTACTTTTACTCGGATTAACGCGGTTATACATCATAGCCACGGACTAAGTCAAGTGACTGATGAGAATAGAATGTGATAAGTTTATTCAACTAATTTAATACGATGCTTGAAACCTCCTGCGATGATCTTGTAGGTATACAATTACGAGCGGTCTCGAGCGTTGGAGGTGACAACAGTCACCTCTGGATGCTTTCTTAGAGCTACCATCTGCCACTCCACGGGTTTTTAGTCGCTCAATTCCTGATGATCAAGAAAGTTTATTATGTTAATATATTATGCAAAATTGAAAACTGCTCTTACGAAAAAATATATAGAAAAATTAGTACAGAGGCCTATAATTATTTTCCTACAATAAATAAGTAGTTCTCAAAAAGTTGTTCAAATCTTTGTAAATTTTTTGTGTATTTGAGTATTATGTGTTATTTTTTAATATTATTGCAGTAAATAATATATTCTTTATAAACAAATTATCAATTGCATTAATTAACAAATAGCTTTTGGAAAATTAAAATCAATATTCAAATACATTTTTGGTGAACAACCATTCTTTTTTTAAATTATAAAAAATATGTTATTTTCCGGTGCAACTGGTATTATTTTTTGCCCATATGAGTGAAATTGGATTTTCCCCACCTAACCCAAAATACCATATCATATAAAAATGCAGTCCTTTAAATCTTGTGAAATTACCCTAAATATCTAAAAATCTCTTAAAATGTTTTAGAATCGCTAGGAATTCCTGGGTATTTAATTTAATTTATTTCCCAGAGCTCTCTGTGAAATTCTTGGAAATTGCTTAAAATCTTTCAAAATCCCGTAAATCCTTAAAAATAATTGGAGGTACTTGGAGGTCCTTTGAAATCTTGTCAAATTCTTTGAAATCACTTTTAATCTTTGGAAATCCTACAAAAATATTTGACATTCCTTGAAATTTTATAAATCTCTGTGAAACTTTTTAAATATCTTAAAAAGTTTCAAATGCTTTAAAATTTATTAAGTTTCTTCATATCCCTTGAAATTGCTGAAATCCATAAAATTTTATTCAAATAATTTGAAATCCTACGTTTGATATATTAATAATAAACCATTCGTTTGTAGTTTCTTAATTTTTCCGCCACTTCTTTCAATATTTTAACATTATTTATACCTGTATAAAGTTTCATGATTGGCTTATTTTAAATTGCTTATATTATTTTTTCATAAGTGTGTAACGTCCATAACAGTGAACCGCAAACCCATTGAAAAGTTTTAAAATTCCTAAAAAACTCATAAACTAAAAAAATGTAAAAAATGTAATGTTTTATTTCTGAAAAATAAGTGAGCATGTTTAGCATTTCCAGAATTATAATTGGGCGGGATAAGTTTAATAAAATGTCTATTTAACAAAATAAATATTAAATAAATGTAATATAAATCAATAAAAATCTTTAAACATTTACAAATTTCCAAAGAAAATGTTCAATATTTACATTTATAAAATTCTGAATAGTTCACTTTGCTTTAATTCAAACAAATATTGCACAAGAAGAAGCAACTAAAAACTATTTTCAAAATTAAAAAGGCTTAGAAATTATTTTGAAAGGAAATATTTTTGGGGGTCAAACTGTCCAAATTTTTTTGACTAGCGAAACCCATAAGTCCGATCCGGGTCAATAACCGTGCTTTCGCATCAGACACCATGTAATATCTCATTCTCTGTCTCTATTCCCATCCTCTCTCACCTTTACCCACTCTCTTTCTCACCTTGTCTCCCAGTGCCGGTATATTGATCCAACCTGCATTGCCTAAACACGTGGTATAAAATATGATCTTTTAATCTGTCAAGATTCTCATCTTGACAACGTGTTAAACATACGTACATTTATGTATATTTTTAGTGGGGATATTATTATTTGAAGAAGGATATCAAGTTCATTTTTCTCAAATTAATCACTCGAAAGTGGTTCCCTTTTTCCTAGCTTCGACACTGGACTTGGTCACTAGTTTCTGTCAAGGTCGGTTCGATCCCACGTGCATGGACATTGACATGCACCTTCTCATTGAATTACGTTTGCTATATACCTAGTTTCTTGCTCTCGTTCCTTTTAGCGTTCAAATTAATTATAGAATTTTGATTTTTTTTAAGTCAATTGTTTCAGTATCAAGTTTCACCGATAGTCACATAACTTCAAATTTCGTTCACGATTGCACAAATTGTAATTATTGTAAGTAAATGTATGTAGTCAATTGCAATAAAAAAATAATGCTCAATTGAAAAAAAAATGTAAAAACAATAGGAAAATAACGTTTTGTACCACAAGTACTTAACACTTCAAACCCTAGATCAGAGGGAAACATAACTGAATGGTGTCACGGCATAACCATGTACTCGTAAAAGCCAATTTTTTCAAAACGTTTTCTTTATTTGAAATTCTCTAAAATCACTATTTAATTAAAACAATATATTTTTCTGAATTTTTACAAAAAATTCTGTTATACTGTGATATTGCGATCTTTAATTCTGATTTTCTCGAGACAAAATAATTTTTTTCCATGAAATATTTTCTATTCTCTATCAGCATCCCCATGTGTCGGGAGTAAGTTTTTGATTGAAAAAAAATAGTTTTTTAGTCGCTATCCAAAGCCGATTTTGAAAAACCATGAAATTTTAATCTCAAAATTCTTAGCCTGGTCTAAATTTAGATTCTCAGGTTCTCTAAGTTTAGGTCTAAGTTTAGATTCTCAACTTCCATATCCATTTCCTTGAGCCTAGATAACTTTTTTGGCTTCAATTAAATACTTCGGCTAGGGAGTGGACATTATTTGGTTTGTCTTTAAATAGCGTTTTCGATTATTTAGATGATGCTTTTTCGCTGTTTTGAAAAATTACTATTTCGTTGGTTATCTAGTTCTGTACTGCCACTGAACTGTATTATAATATTTAAATAATAAAGCACATGGGCTTTTCTCGTGACAGGGATCATTTGACTTTTCTCTTCGTGCATGTCGGTCTCGCTCAACCACATTTGACTACTGAGTTTCAACCCTCTGATCATTACAATGTTATCCAGGTAGCCAACAAGGGCCAAAAATGTCACTCAACTTTGAACATTTCGTGACCGCATGTAATTCTAACGAAGTGTTCTAGCGCGGATGACCTTATGTTTGAATTTTACATATGCACCCTCGTTATGGCTCTTTGTTCGTACTGGCATACACATAAGGTCAATAAGTATTTGCTTCTATTTTTATAGTTTGCAAACTTCTACAAAGCAAAAAAAAATGTAAAAAACTTTGAATACATTCAAAGACAAATTTTACTAGCGCTTTTGAAAATTCCGTAGAACTTTATGTCAGGAACTATGTAGGAAAGGACGTAGAATCCGATTTTGTAAACTACGTCGGAAATTGGGAAAGTAATCAATGCAGTATGTTATTTTCAACGTAGTTTCCAACGGCATGACTTATAGTAAAACATTACGTGTAAATAGTGTGTTTATTATATAAAAAAGTTCCACGAATTTCACAAATAAAGTTCTTAGAAATCTGTCAACATTATCATTAAAATTCATTTCCATTTAATCATGCAATTCAGCGTTTTCTTTTGATTGCAAATTATACTTTTGGAAGGCTTTTCTGTCGCTCCCATAAAATAGTGAAGATGTCACGTATGTCCATTTGCTGTGCCAGATTTCAATTTTAGACCCATGCTGAACTTAAGGCACGTAATTACCTCGACTTCGAGAGCACTTCTAAAAAAATAAATTTTCATGCTGAGTTATAATGGTCTGAGAATAGAAAAAATCTTCCAAAGTGTTTGTAATCTGCAATAGCTAAAATTATTTTTTTTTAAATAATTCGAATACATACAATTACGAACAAAAGAAAGATATTTTACTTTGAAGCGAACAACATTTATAAAAACAACATTTATAGAGATATTTTTAATTAAAAGGTACATTTTTTTAAATCAATTTTCAATGTATTATTAAAGTTCTTTCCAATTTTCTTAATAGGGAATAACATTAAAAAATAAAGGACGAGGATCTCTAAGGACGGTTTTTGTACCAATTTAGATTTGGCCCAAAAATTTCAAAAAAATTCCTACAGTACTTACTATCAATAAGAAGTGAATTCCACATTGAACGGGCCACCCTTATCCCCCCTATTCACCCCAAACACCTTTTACAAAAATGTAAACTTAACCGCTTCTATGCAGTGTTTTTGGTAAAAACCCAATAACAAAAATCAAGAAAAATACATATATAGGTTTTTGGGGTGCTGATTTTGATCTAAGGTTAGTTGACCTCTATCATATCAGATTCAAGGTCATTTGAAGGCCAAACTGCAGAAAATCCGATTTAAAAATCCAGAAAAATACATACATAGGTTTTTGGGGTCGCTGATTTCGAATCCGAGGTCTATTGACCTCTACCATATCAATTCAATTCAAAAGAATTTCTACCACGGTCGAGCTGAAAAAAGTATTTTCCTGGATTTTTCTAGCGGATTTTCTGTAGTTTCACCTTCAAATGACCTTGAATCTAATGTAATGGAGGTCAACGGACCTTGGATTGGAAAGCAGCGACCCGAAAAACCTATATATGCATTTTTCTTGATTTTTGTTTTTGGGTTTTTTTCCCAAAAACACTGCATAGAGGCGGTGAAGTTTTCATTTTTGTAAAGGTTGCTTGAGGTGAATAGGGCGGGGTGGGGTTGAGGGTGGTCCGCTTAATGTGGAAGTTACTTCTCATTATTAGTAGATATTGTAGGAATTTCTTCGAATTTTTGGGCCAAAAACCGTCCTTAGAGACCCTCCTCCATTATAAATTGATAGATTGTAGGATATAACCAATTTTATTAGTAAATTGTTCGAAATTTAATCAAATTTATATTTAAATATTTCCTGAAATACTTAAAGAATATTACCAAACTGTAATATATTTGTATGTCGATTGAAAGTGCGTCCCACAAACTAGTCGAAATTCAATCACCGGTTTTTAGTTCATCTGCTGAGTTTAAACTTGCATTTAGCATCCGATCCTTTTTTTCGCGTGTGCGACACACAACGTGACTCACACTGCATCAGCGATAGAATTCCTACGTTGCCGGCTGCTGCATTATCAGGAGCGTACCAAAATTATTAAGATAATTTTCCTTCTTTCCTTTGAGAAATATATAAATATTTATATATATTCTAGAAAATATCAATATAGTTTCGAATTGTCTACCGTGATGGAAAATTCCGTAATACTAGTCCTAGCACTGTGCTTGACCGGTTAATTTTACGAAAAAATCCGTAATAATAGTTAGTGTCATAAAGCTTTTAGGGCAATTTGTAAGATTTCAAGAGCGTTAAGAGCTTTTTAAGAAACCGTCAACCGATGTAATTACTGGACGTTTTAGGGTAATTAGGGTACAACGTTTGAGCCTGACAACTGAGCGGAAAATTTTGTTGTAATGGGACTTACTATAAATAATGGAGAATGTCGAATATATACATACGTAAAGTATAATTACGAAATTAAAATGTCGATGGAGTTTTCAAAGTTTTTCATAATTACCCCAGTTGACGAGGTATAGACTGGGATAGACTGGGTTGTTAAAGAGGGATTGTCAAAGAAATGGCCAACAATTGTGTTAAAAAGAAATTAAAATACTGACTAGAAGATAGAATAAAGGATTGAAAATATTTTCGGTTTTATAAAAAATTAGAAAAAATAGACTTTAATAGATAGGCGATTGACTGAGATGCATTCTTTTAAACCAATTTCGACCCTAAGGCAGAACACACAGAACAATATCTTAACAGCGTAGAAAAATATTATGGAAAACAATCTTTAAAATAAACCTACTAATTTACATGTTTTTAATTCTTTTCAGAGTTATTCTAAGTTTCCAAGTTTCTAATTTTCTTTTTATAAAGTTGACATTAAGTGATTGAAAAAAATTGGCGGATTGACAAACAAATAGAAACATTTTGTCGTGAATAAACCAGGGATGAACTAGAAATGAGAATAATTCACGTGAATAGACTACAAAATCCAGGAATAGATTTATATAAAAGGGAGCGGCTCCTAATGTGGATCAACGCCTGATATGGCGCACTCATATCAATATAAATTGACGCATTATGATAAAAGTTAGGATACGTAATATAAATATAAATAAATCTATTTGTGTAATGAGTAATAAACTGAGAAAAAATTATACCATTTAAAGCAATTGTTCCATGTTTATTCGAACAAGCTTAGTCAAGCTTTTTTGCGTTTTATAGTTATCAGTAAAGCGAGACAAAAGCCATTTAACGGCTTCAAAAAATCGAATTTTTTTTCCTTAAATGAAAGCCCTAAAGATAAGTCAAAAAGTATTAGACCAATTGAGTTCCCCTTGCATAAACATATAGTTTAAATGATTGTCTTCTGTGTGAACCTCTCTGAACTGGAAGAAAAATGTTTAAACATTTATTTTTTTAACAATATCATGACAATTTTTTGGTAAAATCAAACTTTTTTTAAACGGACGCCATTTGGTCAAAAATGATTATTTTTTAACTTTTCTTGGTTCACACAGAAGCTATGAATATAAACTTCAAGAAGCTTGTTGGATTTTCGTTTCAGACGAATCCACGAGAAACTAGAGTGCGGCAGTTTCACATCTCCCGGCTGAACATGTTTAACATCTGCCCTTATAATTAAAAATGTTATGCATATTTATGGCTGGAAAAAAATTTATTTCTTAGTTCAAAAGTGACTTAATAAACCATAAAAGTTTTGGAAAGACTCGTTATATTCTCCATACCCAAAAAAAACCCAAAATATATCCTTATTTTTGAGGTGTTACATGGGTCGCCCTCCTGAACGCAGATGAACTTTCTAGAAAAACATCAAATTAATGCTTTAATTCTAATATAGTTTTGGCCATGTAGAAAATGGACCTTTGAGATATTGAATTATATGCTCTATATTTTGCTACAGCAAAATAGTCTATATTATTCTTTAAATTGAGCGATATATTTTGATGCGCCACATTAGGCGCTACTCCCCGAAAGAGGGGATTGGCAGAGATAGACTTACAGAAAGAAATGATGGTTGATAGGTGAGATATATTCTGTGTTAGGCTGGGGTACTATAAAAGTGATTGAAAACGGCCGACGGATAAATTTTTTTTAAAGCAACATAAAACAAACAGGGATATTTTGATAAATCGGGAAACATTGATAAATCGGCCTTCATAAATTATGACCACACGAGGAGGCCATTTTTTCTAGTTTTTTGTGTTAATAATCTAAAGAATATAAAGAATCCCATAGTCGAGGATTTTTTATCTAATAATCAAAAGAAAAAATGCGTCGTTTTTAGCGGGCACCATAAAAACACGATCATCACAGTAGTGGACCATTACTGAAGAGTAATGATGATGTTAGGGCCGATAAGTAGAGGTGAAGCTAAATAAGCGTATGAATTGTAAACCAAGTGCTCATGCTACTTATTCTAGGGGTAACATTACTCAACACCTGTTTTAAAATGACAACTCAACTTATGATATCCACTTATTTGCGGGAAAGAGTTGGTACCTAAATTTGAAATTGGACCATATAAGTGACCATTGAAATACCGTGGGTAAATTTTAAAGGAATAGGATATGGAGTGGGTACTTGTTTCGTATATACTTTGAGTTTCATGAAGGTTTTGAATTTGGTATTATTGATATACTATTCTGTGTAATGAAGCAGCAAAATATGTTTTATATATAATTGTTATATATAATGATAAACTGCATTCATACGAAGTTAAAGCATGCGGTCAAGTAGTTTGCCATTTGTTCAACAAAATATTATCTCCATTACCTGAGATTTTAAATAGAATGGCTAAAAAAACGATATGCAACATGAACACATACTCTTCAGAAAAAAATGTAAGCCTCACTTTGAGCACAGCATTTTAAAAATAGTTATTTATATAAAAAAAAACTTTTGTTTAACTCTTAGACTACAAGTATGAACACTACACAGTAATACAAGATGATGAATTTTAAATGTAGAGGAATTTCCTTTTTGCATTAAATTAAGTAAGTCACTTAATTTCAACCAGAAATGGAACTTAAGTGCAGTGTCTCTTATCTCATATACGAGTAATATGATAATTAACTGACAGGTATGTTGGGTTTAGGATGATTTTCATTCACGCGCTCTGAAATTCAATTCGTACTTCCAGAAAGGCGTGCGCGAAATGCGATGTGGCGAAGCGCAAACACTTCGACGGATTTCGCCGATTTTCAAAGAGGCACCAAGAGAGTAGCTGAGAGTAGCCAATATGGCGTCGATAGCGCTGGATAGTATCGATCAACACTGAGCTCATGGTAGTCATTTCGTTAACGTTTCCTATTTTGATATATGTACTCAGATCTGTAACGGATTTTGATTATGAATAAAATAATCTTACATCTGTGATAAAAAAAGGTACAAAAAGGATTGAAGATTTACGTTCAGTAGCTGGTAGCTTGAAATGGATAAAAGTGCCTTGTTTTGTGTATGTAATCTATAAACATGTGCAGATGATATGAGTGATAAAATTCCACAGATGAATCATTTATTCAATGCTGACTTTTAACAAAAATATTTATTTCCTGAAATTACTCAATTTTTAATTTTATAATATTTTCATATTCCTAAAAACTGAACTGTAACGCATAAATCTTATGAATTTCAACAATTAGCTGACTTAAATTAACCTATAAATTAAATTTCAAACGCACGCGTTGACGGAAAGTCAACAATCTTTCTGTCATAAATTAACCTAAAAAGTACATTTTGCGTAGATAAAGCAGTTGACTTTCAACCAAGAGCGTTACTTAAAGTCATGTTATATTCGCCAGTTGACTTTCAAATAGCGAATGATCCTTTTGGTTACATCTGAATGTCAACTGCCTTTTTTTACTGAAATTCAGATTCTTGTATTACTGTGTAATATAGCGTTTATTAAGTGTTGCTTCCATATTCACCTCTATGAGCTTCTTTTACTTATAACAAAATAGTATAGGGTTCGTATCTTATGTAACGGCAATATTTTATAGAGAAGTCATTTTTTTTGACACGCGTTTATACTTTTAATAATAATCATGGCTTATTTATTTTCTTTGGGAGATATTAAATACTGTGCAATTTGTAAAATAAGCAAAACATGCTGTAATTAATAAATAATTAATGAAAGGGATATGAATTTCAATAGCCAGTATAAATTTAGTCTAAAATAGCATTTGTATATTCTTCAGAAGATTACGAAAGTATTGTGTGGTATATCAAACAAACAATACTTGCTGTGATTAATAATTAGTGAACAGGATGTCAATATCAGTATAAATTTAAAGTTTAAAATAGCTCTGCAGTGGCAAAGTATTTTATAGTTGTAGCTTTTATTAAATCTTTGTTTTATTTTCACGATGTGAGTTTGTTTTGTTAAAAACAAAATGTTATATAATGGTCTTCTTTTACGTAATAAAAATATATCATAGAAGTAATACGTTCGGTATGCGTTTATACTTTTAATATTTATAGTTTATACGTTTTATTCAGGAGGATGCGAAATATTATGCGACGTGTATGTATGTATGTATGTATATATATATATATATATATATATATATATATAAACTAAGCCGTGCAATGGATGTCTAACTTTTTACTCTGTATGGATGTGCTTTAATTATTCATAAATATTTGTTTGTAACTTTTGATAATTATTTTATATCGAAATCTGCAATTAGAAAAATTCCCGTATGTATGGGGCCATATTTTTTGGAATGTCTTATCACCACTAGGATCTTGTTAATTCAGATTCCGATAGTTTAGTGACAGCTATTTTAATTAGTCCCTGTAACAACAAGAAGATAGTCATACCTACCATTTTTTGCAGACATGACTGGCTGTATTAGTAAGTTCAACTATTTACAGATAGTCGTTTTTACAATATAAATTAGTTATTGTACCTAATAAGATAGTAACTACCACTACTCGTGCCCCAATTAATAAAAATAGTCTTGACAACGAACTGAATAGACGTACCATTACTCAATAACTAAAATAGTTGTCCCAACAAATTTTATTAGTTGTCCCAACTATTTTTTTTCTGACTGCGGTCGATGCAAAGCATGGTTAGCCATGAAAGCAAAGACCGAATTCTTTTCTTGTTTAATTGACTTGGATAGGGGAGAAACTGCCTAGAATAGAGAAGAGATGATGGGAAAAGATTGTCGGGTTGACATTGATAGAAAAAATGAAAAAGAGGGAATTGAAGATGATAGGCGTAGAATTATATTGACAAACAGAAAAAATACGCGTGGTTAGACAATCTGAATGGGAATATTGACACACTAATTTCACGGAATTGCAATCTGATATAGATTGTAAAGCATTCTTCGTGTGTTTCATCGGCTTTTTCGAAAGGTCTACACTGTATAATGTATATCAACCCATCAGTCTTTGATATACGCAAATCGCATTCTTAATGCTAAATCGTTTTCCCTCGATGCGGAAATGTTCGAATCCCAGGGCTCTCGTTGCGGTCCTTACGCCACTGTGCGCCATCGAGTAAACGTGGAGGGGACGCATGTATAATGTAGCCGAACACACACGGAAATGTTGGCTAGTTGAGTCGAGAGACATCACATTGAGATCAGTACTCACTAGTCAGTCCTGAGTACATCGGACCGGAGTGGATAACTCTGTTACGGTATAGTGTTCGCGTTAGAATCGCGAGTGTTAACGATATGGTTGTTTTCTGTGATAAAACTAACTGAAAATAGCACATCGGAAAGTCCGGGGCGACCGACCTCAACACTAGCCTCGGATACTTCATTGCAGGTCTGGGCAAGGGCTCCTAACACCCCGCTTGTATTATGCCGGTATGTTCGCAAATATTTTCTCCCATAGGCGCTACCACCTCTAAATTAGTCAACAAGATCAAGCTCCTTCTGCAATTTATTTTTATTCAAATATACCGTTTTCCCACGGAAATGAAAATAAAAATGTAGAATGCATGCAGTGCCACCGGCAATAAATAAGACACTGACATTGACAGTTACAAATGTAATAAGGATTTAGAAGGTCGAAGGGCAAATCCTCGGTGAAAATAATACAAATAAAAACCTTTAAGAGTATCCAATGTTTTTTACAATATTAGTTGTTTCAAGACACAAGTTAATTAGATGGCACTTTGAATACTTCGCTTATTAAAAGGGATTCTTTGCTTTGGTTGATTTTGAAAGGAATGGTATAATAAAGATATAACTTTATATAAAATGTATTTTTCCTTTTAAAAGTTTAAATGTTGAACAACTTAAGTTTGGGCTATCCTCACTATCTATTGCTGTCTTTTTTATTTCGATTCAGGGATGTTTGACTTATGGATGTGGTTGTCAAACCTTTTATTTTTTTGAATTTGAGGTTAGAGTTACTTCATTGTATACGTACTATCAATTTCCGTATCAATTTGAAAGATACTTGTTGTAAATTTAGAATAATAATTTTTTTGCAAGGAAAAGTGCACAAAAAAATGTTTGGGCTCCAGAGTGGAAAAAAGTCGCATTGGAATTTCATCCAGGTCCTGGATAAAGTACGGCTAAAGTACTAGTTATGTGCCAAATCAGTACTGAAGTACCAGGCTTTCTTATAAATTTGTAAAAGATTATTTAGGGACAGAAGCGATGACAAAATTACAAGAAAAGGTCCATTTTTTAAAAAATTTTACAAGCGTTGACGAGATTTATATTCCAAAAACTTAGTGTGCAAATAGGACTAAAGTGTCAAAACATTTCAAAATATGTTCGTTTTGCCAGGATTTTTTGGTGACAAAACTACTGGAAAAGTCCCACTTCAAATTTGTTAGCAGTAATTTTTCAGGACATAAATCCCATCAGAACTTGTACAAATTTCGAAAAAAATAAAAGTGGAACTTTTCTAGTACCTTTGTTCGAAAAAATTCCTACTCAAAATATAAAGAAAAATTTATTGGAACTTTTTCGAAACTTTTGCCCTACAAATATCCCATCAGCGCTTGTAAAAATTTCGAAAAAATAAAATGGAAATTGTGCCTGAGTACATTAGCGGGATCTTAACCGGGATTTCAACTTTCCTCACTTATATGATTGATTTTGTTTAAAGTCAGTCTATTCAAAATCTAACAAATTTTAAAAGAATTTTGTCGCTTTTTTCTAATTTAGTATAAGCCCCAATAATTTCAAGTTCCTTCATTTAAAAACGTAAGCCTTATGATTAATAATTTTCAATGAAGTGTAACAAAATTGGTTGTTTTAATTAAACAGCTTTAAAATTCAACAATTTTAAAATAAAAAAAGTTTATGGGTGATTGCCAAAAATCAGTGGCGGATTTAGGTATTTACCACCCCTAAGCTAACAGGACTTTGTCGCCTTTAGGCCAACAGAAATTTGCTGCATTTACGCTAACAGAAGTTAACTACTCGATTTTGAATCCACAGTAATTTCAAATATTACCTGATGTGTAACGATTCTATTTGTTTGTTTTTTGCCGCATTAATTTTTTTTTGCCACATTTTGCGCGGTAAAATTGAAATTCATCAGATGAATTATTTAATGTTTTGAATTACTCAATAAATTACATAAGTGGGGCAAATAAAGAATTTCCAGTTTAAAGTGGTCACCTTTTTGGCATTCACCTTTATATAATTCGGTATTGGACCATTTCCATTTTTCGTTATGAGTTTAAAATTGAATCCGCTTAAAATTTTATAATTCAAAATTGCATATCTTCAAATTTAAGTCATTAAAAATGATAGAATTTTGAATTAAAAGTTAGTATAAAAGGAATAATTTAATTTTGAAACTGTTGAAAGAATTCAGGATTGAATTAAACTGCTTCAGAAATATTGAAAATTGAATTATATTGAGTGAGTCACTGAATCAAAACAGTAATAGGATTTACTGATTAATCAGTAAATTTAAATTATTATTCAGTGAGTTGTCACTGTTAATTGGTAAATTGGACTGATTATTCAACGATCATTAATTAATTAAAAACTGAATCCAATTTCAAAATGTATAAAAGCCATAATAGTTTAATAATGACAAACCTCAAATGTTGAAAATTTATTCATTCTATTTAAACGTTATCTAGATTTTTTTTTTTTAATAATTGTAGGTATTTAAAATCTTTTAATTGGAAATTAATTTACTTTTCCACAGTTTCATTTCAAAACGAAAGCCTTAATAATTGAACAATTTGAAATTGAAGACTTACCTCATAGAATGATTTCTTCATTTTTGTTGGTAAGAGAAACTTCCGTACCATTGAAAAGTTGAATATTATATTACATATATTTTTGAAAAATTACCATTATATTTTTATTTATGAGTAAAATGAGGAAATTGAATATTTGATAAATATCTACTTTTTTACCCTATTATTATTTATTAATTAATTAATTTAAATACTGTAAGTTGATTTGAGGATAAGAAAAAAAAACTTCCTTGTCAGTAAAAAGGAGGATATTATATATAGTTTCGAAAAATTAGCATCATATGTTATTATTTATTTTTATTATCATATTATGTATTTCTCTAAATAACGAAAAATCAGCACTCCAAGATTGTATGCATCTTCAAACCGACCAAGTTTCAAGATGCCGGTATCCTGGCATACAGGGTCAGCTGCTGGCGCATTAAATTTTACAAGCGCCCAATTTTTAGTTACAAAAAAAAAACACATTTTTCGAAAAAATCGCCTTGGTCCCACGAATAAATTTTGTTTAGATTATTTAGTTTCAATATTACACTAAACAATATGCATCCTCGTAGATGCATTTTGAATCTGGGGAAAACGCGAGTCGTGGCAAGGGTCATAATAGCTGGTTTAAGTAATTTGAAATTTGAAGAGCTTAAACATGATTATTTTGAATTTTAATATATCAAGGGCATGTGATGCTTAGAAAATTGTCGATTTTACCAGTTTTAGGTTTCCCGGCTTTTTTTCTAGAATAATAAATATTTCGTCTTAAAAATTTGGGAAATGCTAGCGAACATGCTAACGGACGTCCCTGCACACTTTTTGTGTTTATTTTTCAAAAAAATTTGATTTTGCTAACATCAGGTGTATATTTCGAGGTTATGTGTGTTACAATTCTCCCGATCATTACTTCCAAACTATTTAATATTTTGGGCCGAAAACGTTGGACTTACAAATAAACATAGTAACTAATCTCCCGGAACTAACCTTGTTTGCAGGCAATTAAAAAAGTTTGTTTCATTAATAATTTTCAAATTATCGGAAAGACAGAGATGAAAAACGACGTAACCTCAAAATAATGCATAAAATTTGTATTTAGCACAATAAATTTTTTTTGTTATTATCCCTTAAAAAACATTTTTTTAATTTTCATTTTTGTCTCAAAACAAGCCGGGGGAACTGTACCCGATTGACCACACGACGAAGTATCACATGCCCTTAAACATTTTTTTGGACTTTTCTTACTTCCTTTTGCTAATCACTCTTTCCATTTATTTTATCTTTGTAACATTTATAGGTATTTATAACAAAATAATGCAACAACGATTTTTAAACTCCATTTGTATGAAACATTGCCTCACCAATAAGAAGAAAAAAATATGAATGTCGACAAAAACATAAAGTTTCATGTCTTAATTCAATGATGCACGTATTTCTCGTATTTAAACAAAAATTTACACATTCAGCATATTTCAGCACTTGTGTATTGCTAAAGACAAACTACGATATATATTGACCGAAAATATAAAAATAT
>NC_046660.1:34205552-34214464 GCF_010883055.1 Belonocnema kinseyi | reverse complement strand
CATCAAAAATATTTACACTTTCATCTAGAAATAAGCTTAATGCGTGATTCTTGTAAAAAGTATAGCAAATAATTTTCTTTGTAATCTCAGACTGAAGCCAAAGATTTAAGTATGTCGTATAAAAATGTATTTTCGGCAAGAAGCACTACATGCCACAGATATTGACTTTTTGGAGTTATTTTCGAAAAATTTGAGGCTGTATGTGTAAAAGGGATGTTTTATTATTTTGCCTTGACCTTTAAACTCTATTTAATGTTAGTAATTTTATATGAATTTTTTAGAAAGTCTCAAAAGGGGCCGTTTAAAAAGTATGTTCTGATGCTTGAAAAAATGAAAATTAGTGAATTTTATTTCACAAGTAAAGCATCTCTTACCAGACTTCACACTCTTTTCCCATTGTTCCCCTTTTCAAAATGATTTCTTTTTTCCCTCGATTTTCAAGAAACTGAGTTAATAAAATATAAAATAAGTACCATGCTTCGTAACCTCATTTTACAAATTAAAATCTGAAAATAATTAAAAATCTTACTTTAATTTTTCTAGAATAATGTAATTTTTCCGGGTAAAAATATCACATGTCATCCTAATTTAACATCAGAAACTATTATAACGTATAATTCATAAGTGTCACATGTCTATAACTATAATAATTACTGACTATAGATATAACTAATTATAATTTATAATCCAGTGTGTTTTCCGAAGATTCTTATTAATCCAGAATTTTCTCCTAAAGTTTTTAAATAGTCCAGGTTTTTTTCACTGAAGTTACGTCTTTTGATTTCTATAATACAATTCTCATTCAACTATCTGACTTTCTGATAAGGTAAACGTGTGTTTCTACTTTTATCTTTCAATATGATTTTTCAATTTAACAGTGATATTTGTAAATTATTGGATTTTCTATCTTCAACAGTCTATTGTGAAAAATAACTCGATAAAGATACAGATCTGTGTCGAAATGCGTCGTTGAACAACATCAACAAATTAACGCATATACTGGTAGAAGCCACTAATGGATATTTACTTACTCTACTCATGATTAAAGATTGATCCATTTTAGTTAATGATTCAATTTTTCATTCAGAATTAATCTTTCTTGGTTGAAAATTCAAATTGCATCCATTTGCACTAAAATTGAATTATTACATTACTGGTTGGAAATTAATAATATTCAGTTGAAAATTTAACTATTTAGTAGAAAATTTATCTTCAATGGGAATTTTTCTTTTCAGGTTAAAAATTTATATTTTCGGATGGGAAATTTCACTGTTTTATGGAGAATTCGCCTTTTTGACCTGAACATTCAATTTGGTTGACATTTTTTCCTCTTTTGAATCAAAAATCTTTTTTTAGTTGAAAATAGCCCCTTTTGGTATAATTTTGATTTTTTGTTGTTGATAAAAATGTAACTGTTATAGGTGTAAAATTGATCTGTATTAGTCGGCGATTTGTGTTCTCACTTTGGAGGGTTCAAGATTTGTGTGAAGTTTCGTGACTAATTCGAATTTTAATATTCAAAGACTTTAGAACAAGACATCATTTTGTCGTTTTTTTCTTCTTTCTGTATTAGAATCAGCTTCTCACCTCGACGCGTAACTTACCTGTCACGCGTACTTTTTATACGCCTTTTTTACTTTCCGCATTATTAAGGTAGTTGTCGTGCCAAAAGTCAGTTATCTGAAAAAAATAGTTTTTCTATGATTTTAAGAATCAAAATATTATAACTAATGTAATTTCAAATAAAAAACATTATTTCAAATAAAAATGTTAAAATTCACAACAACAAAAAGCATTCATTTTAACCATGTTTTTTGAAATTGAATTTTTTTTACCGTCTCTTCTTACCAATTTTTGAAAAATGATTGCATTTTAATAAATGACGGCTTATTTTTTGGAAAAACATTCTCTACACCTCTACTGTTTCTAATTTTTTTAAATAACTAAATAGTTTTAAAATGTAATTATTTGTTAAAAAAATGTTTTCTTACAAAAATTGTTCTAACGATTTCAGCCATAGAAAAATTTACTTTCAAACTTGTAAACAGCAGAATCGTAAAGAAGTTTTTCCCGAAAAAAATAAGCCATCATTTATGAAAATACAATCATTTTTCAAAATTCGGTAAGAAGCGACGGCCAGAAAAAATTCATAAAACATGGTTAAAATGAATGTTCTTTTTGCGTATTTTAATGTTGCTCATAAAAAAAATAATATTTTTTATTTGAAATGAAATAAATTATAATATTTTGATTCTTCAAATCATAGAAAAACTTTTTTTTCTTGATCAGAAAAATAATAATTAAATTACATTATATCATTTGGAAACGCCAATTTTTGAGCTTCCCTGCATATTTAAGTTTGATTTTAAAAAATGTCGTTCATCGAAAGAATGCATCTAATTGTTTTCAATTTTGGAACAATGGTCAGAGTTTAACGAATCAGGAGAATCATTGTTCCACGTGAATAGATTATAATTGCGACCTCCGCAATAAGCAAGTGATCAATAATTGGCCCAACACAATGTTAACAAAAGTGTAATTATGATATCAATGTCCGAAAAGTTGTAATAACGAGTTATTTGAGTTTGGAGCTTCAATTAAAAAGGTAATATTTTTGCTATTAAATGGAAAATGGAAGTCAGCCCTGTAAAAGAGGCATAAACAATCACAAGTGGCAATTTAATTGTCCTAACACGGAATAAATTGTTGATTTAATACCATCACCAAACGGCAATCGGGTGCTTCATACATCAAAATCGCTGTTAATCAATCGTACTCATATATCGTTTCATCTCATCAGAGTTTAATTAGTCAAAGACCTGTAATTTAAACTAAGAATAGGTGGTCAAATAGTAGATCGTAATTTAAAATTTTTTTCTGAACCTGTATGTCTTTTAAAGTCAAGTTTTTTTTCTCATAGAGTAGCTTTCAAATCAAGTGCCTGAAGATTTTCACGATTTTCGAATTTTACGACTAGAGTGGATTGAATTCGAAATTAAAGAATTATTGACTTTTAATCTAACCTGCTTATACGTAGGATAATATAATTACTATACCTTAGACCGCTGCAGGTGACTTGCTCCCTATGGTGAGAATCGGCGGGGGTCCTAGCTGACTTGAGTCCTCGCCCTCCGACTTCTTTTCCTATCCACTCGTTCCTTCACTTATTTTCCTTCACCTCTAAATTCCCTAATTGCCACAGATATGAATTTCATAGCTGTATAATTAATTTTTAAAAAACTGAGTCATATCAAAAGAGTAAAAACACCTCAGAATTCGTGTAGGAAATATCTCAGTGTGCATTTTTGTTTGTTTGAACAATTTGTTAAACAATTACGTCATTTGTTTTCTTTCTGAAATTGTTATAAACAAAGTATGCATCGGATCGAAAAACCAAGTGCACTATTGTATTATTTTCAAAAATATCCAGATGTTCATTTTTTTTTTTTTTTAACCATTTTTTAAACAATTAGCGCATTTGTTGTTCAGCGAATTGTTGCTCCGTACCCGTCTAAATGGGTTTCAAAGTTGTCTAATTAATTTTAAAAAAATTAAGAGTCATGTGAAACAAGTAAAAACCCCTCTGGATTCATCTCTGAAATATCTCTGTGTGCATTTATCGTTTTTTAACAATTTGTTAAACAATTACGCCATTTGTTATCTTTCTGCAATTGTTCTAAACAAAGTTTGCATCGGTGCGAAAAACCAAGTGCACTATTGCATTCGTCTCAAAAATATCTAGATGTGCATTTTTGTTTGTCTTTTTAAACCATTTTTTAAACAATTAGCGCATTTGTTGTTCAGCGAACTGTTGCTCCGTACCCGTCTAAATGGGTTTGAAAGTTGTCTAATTAATTTTAAAAAAATTAAGAGTCATATGAAACAAGTAAAAACCCCTCTGGATTCATCTCTGAAATATTTCTGTGTGCATTTATCGTTTTTTAACAATTTATTAAACAATTACGCCATTCGTTATCTTTCTGCAATTGTTCTGAACAAAGTATGCATCGGTGCGAAAAACCAATTGCACCATTGCATTCCTCTCGAAAATATCTAGATGTGCATTTTTTTTTTTTTTTTTGCAAACCCATTTTTTTAAGCACCAGCGTCGTGATTACAAAGAAAAAAATGTAGGCTTTTGCTTAAAATAGGAATTAATACACAACATTTTTTAAGTTTAATTCCAGATTTTTGTAATTTTCTTTTTCTTTAAACAATAACATTTTCCAATTTTTTAAAAACAATATTAGTTTAAATTGTCCATTTAAACTTAAACATGTTATTTATAAAGTTATAAAAAATGATATTTTCTCAAAAAAACTACAATTTTAGCCGACTTTATTTATATTTTAGCGGCAATTTAAAAAAAAACTTTGCTCTTTCAACTTTTTTCGTATCTTGTTCCGTTTTTGTAAACAAAAAAATACAAATTTTCGTTTTTCATAAAAAGAAATCTAGTTTTCTCTTTTTCAAGACTCAGGCGAAATATAATCTCTTATGCTATACATGCATAATATTAGTATTAACTTAAAACAAAGTGAATAAAAAATAAAACAACAGCCTTGTTGAGAAAATTAAGTTTAAAGATTTTCATAAAAACCGCTGCCATTTTTCCATTTTGAAAGTTTTCGTATTTCTTGAGAGCAAATATCCGAATTTTAGTAAAAATTGTAGCTTTCAGTACATTTTTGGGAGTTTTCTACATGTGTTAACAAGTGTTAAAAATGTTATGACCATTGTTTAAACAAATTCTTAATAATAATGGATAACTACAATAACAAAGAATATACTAGAAACTAAATTTTTTTCTTAAATTTTGACACTTGTGAAAAATATGATAAAAATTGTAATTTATTGTAAAAATACTTTTTCACCAGGAGAGTTATAATGAATTCTAATTTTTTCAATGGGCACGAGTAAAATGATATAATTAAAATAGAAAAGAATATTTCTGAAACAAAAGCTCATCATATTTGACTTTGAACTGCTTTTAGCTTGCGCTTGCTTCTTTGTAGATATTCCTGCATCATGAATATAGCTGCGGCAAAAAAATTCTTTAATACAATTTTTTTTTTAAATTTATACAAACATGTAGGGTGAATGATCCTGGCTGAACAGTCACCAGTGAATAAAAACTAATGCGAAAAATATATAAATATAACCTTTGAAAGTTAATATCTTTATAAATTTCTATATATTTGAAATCTTGAAGCAATTTTGAAGAGTTTAATATACGATTCATTGCAGTAAATTCTTGTAAATAATTTTTAAAATTTCTTGAATGTGAAGCATCATCGATTATGGTGAGTGATGGTGAAAAAGTCATCGACCACATTAACGTACGTGTCTAAGCAACTCTTTGTTTACACTACTTTTACAAAAAAATTCTTTACCTTTTCTGCATCAAAGTTGTGCTGTTATAGTTGTAAGATATTATTATTCAATTTCCCACAGGGTTTTTCACAAAAAGTACGTTTTTTTTTATTGATAAATGAGTGTTCACCTATTAGGCCTTTAAATTGCCCGTGTTCCAGTGAACGAACGCTGTGTTCATTTATTGAAGCAAAACTGTCACCCCGCAGGTCCAGTGAATGAACAGCAGGTTACAGAGACCTGGGTGTTGTTTCTTTACATATAAATAAGTTTGTTTCAATTAATGTGACTATAAATATCGAAGCTATAAATACAAACTATAAATAGTTATAGTTTAAATGTATATTTTTTTGGTTAGAACATCAAAAAAGTACGCACGAACTAAATTAAAGATAAAGCAACTTTGAGGTTAGAAATTTAATGCTTTTTTTGCATTTAGAAAACGTTTTTTAATTATGGAAAACATTAATTCGTGCTAGGTACTACTGCGTACTAGACAATATATATTTATAAATGTTTACAGGATTTCCATTTGTAGTCACCAGATAAGAGTTATTTATTTTTAAACGAAAAGGTGTATTTTTTGTAAGGTTAAAAGAACTAATAGAAATGTTTTAAAAATAAATATTGCTGTAAAAAATTAGGAAAAGTTAACCTAGTTGTGTTTTCAACTTTTGTATTACCTCCTTTCTTTATATCTAAACGTCTTGTGGTTTTTATTGAAATAATATATTTAATAAATTTCGCAACGCTTTCTAATATTTTACATTTTTTAATTGATCATTTTGTAATGATGGCTCACAGTGTTCATTCACTGGTGTTTTCGTTAATTTTGCACTATTTAATTATTTTTTTATAAAGCTTTTTGGTAAAAACAAAATTTGTTTATCGGATTATGAAATTTGAACTCTTAAGAATCTATTTTCAAAAGTTTTGTAAGAATAATCAATTATTATAACGTGAAATGGACTAGTTTTAATCAGTGATTTCCTTAAGTGTTCATCCACTGGTTCACTCACCCTATTTATGAAAATAAACCTTGTAGGTTTGCTTTAAATTTGCATTATGTCAAAAGTCAAGGAAGAATTTTTTTATCGTATTGTAATTTTGAATAAAAAAAAGTAGGACATTTTTTATAATTCGGTAAATAAATCATATATTGTTAAACGTTATTATATAAACTGGTATAATTAGAGTTGAGCTATGGATAAAAAACATAAATGAAATACTTAATTTTGTATTTTTTTAAACAGCGAAGTTAAATAATATCTATTATGGGAGTTAAATAAAAGAACAGTTTTTTTATATCAGAATCAAACAAATTACTGTACAACCTATTTTTAAACTTGTAACGTAATCATTTTTAAATGCATACAAAATCTGCCAAAATAGAAAACCGGAAAATTTCAAGCTGCAATTAAAAATCCATTTCAAAAAAATTCAAATGTTATATTCACTTATAATTGAAACTTCACAAAGAAAAGACCGACATTGTTTTTTTTTTATTGTTAAGCACTTTATGTTTAACAAGTAAAAATTTAACAGTATACAAAATTTAATTATTTGAAATTGAACAGTGTCAGTAACTATATCATACAATATTTCTAATTGTCAATCTTCAAATTGAACAATTCAAAATACTAGAAATAATTTAAAAATTAGGTAATTTTACGTTTGTATTTTCACTTGAAGATAAAATAAAATTGTCAAAGATTTCTTAATGAACTTATCACATCGTTATACTGAAAAATTTTTTTCACAGAGTCGGAAGCAATGACCTCGTCAGTAATTATGTTGTCTCCTCTTACAGGGTAGCTATTAAAACAGAGTTCTTGAAAATCACTCAGGACTTGATTCCCACTGAGTATTTAATGAACACGAGTAATCTAAGAAAATTCCTATCAATTTCGCTTTGCTTGATTATGCTCTCAATTCGCCAAGATTCAGTTTATAATCTATAATATGCCAGGGGCTCTATCCTTTGTTCCCTATTTTCGCCTTTTTACCCTATAATGCCTATTTTTGAGATTTTTTTCAAACTTTTCCTCTTTTTCTCTTGTTTTTTGAAGCTGTAATTCATTTTTCAAGAATTATATGAACCTCGCGACCATTAATAATGAAATTATGATCAGCTTAGAGAAACCACGGTCAAAAGAAAAAATACAAAAGCTATTTGGCGTCGATTTGCGCAAAGAAAATCGAATATGATTGATCCAACAGGGTGGCGAAAATGAACAAAAATGTGGGGCAAAATTTGTCAAGCGTACCCGCCTAAAAATGTTCTTTCTTCGATTTTCTTGAAACTCACAGAAGTTGTAGTGCTAGTGCGGCTCTCTCAATTTCCCAAATTATGGACCTCCAGAATGTCCGCTTGTCAACAAATGGGCTAGAATTTTCTACATTTATACTCGAGCAGTTTATTCCATTAATCATATCATTTGCTAAAGTTAATCAATTTAACTTTTATATATAAGTTTTTTCTAAACGTGTTTAAATGAGGTTTACGATAAAAATAATGATTTTGGAATAAAAAAATTA
This sequence comes from Belonocnema kinseyi, assembly GCF_010883055.1. NCBI lineage: Eukaryota > Metazoa > Arthropoda > Insecta > Hymenoptera > Cynipidae > Belonocnema > Belonocnema kinseyi. Next base: position 34,206,553 of record NC_046660.1, on the reverse strand, counting down.
TTTCATGTTCATTTTTCCATTTTAAACATATTTTTGCATTAAAAAGAAAAGGCTTGATTTTTCTTTTGAAAATTATCCTGGACAGAAAGTGGGAATAAGATTGCTATTGAACTTAAAAGAGGTTTCTCGCGCCCGACTGCCGCGCCGCGAACTGCTATAGAGTGATTAAGCACCTCGTAGGTCTTATTATTTCCATTAATGGAATATGAATGGAGTTATTCAAGATTTTTAAAAACATTTTAAAAAGTTGTTGTATGTCTTTTTATTATTTTCAATTGTTTAAGACTGCTTTTAATTAATTTTTTAGTAGTGATTTAAAGCTGAATATAATTTTGAAATTTAATTGATTCAGGATACTTTTTGGTTTGCAATCTTATCTTTACTTTCTACCAAAGGTCGTTTTCAAGGGTAAGAATCAAGTTTTTTTAACAAATATTTTCAAACAACAATTCAAGGTGCCGCATTTAAATAAAAATTAAAAAAGTTTTTAAAATAGATAAATGAACATGAAATAATGTTTGTATTCCAAAATCATCATTTTTATCGTAAAGGTAATTTAAAAACGTTTAGAAAAAACTGATATAAAAGTTAAATTGATCAACTTTAGCAGATGTTATGCTTAATGGAATAACCTCCTAGAGTTTAAATGTCGAAAATTTGAGCTCCTGTACTTAATAATTGATATAATTTTGTCTTTATGTATAACATTGAATTTTTAAATACAATTTTATTTTATTTCCCTTTAAAAAAGTGGTGTAGTGATATGTATAAGGGTTTACAATCTTAAACAATTTGTAGTTAGGTTAGTGATTTTTTTCATCTAAAATTATTATTGTTTATCAAAAGTGATCAAATTTCCAAGAATATTTACAATATTTGAATAATAAGAAGATATGTTAGCGTTCCCACTGGAAATCGGTTGTTGTAGGCGAAAAAATTTATACTGAAAAAATTAAGTTTACAACATTGAAATACACCAAACTCTCGCTTTCAATCACCCC
>NC_046660.1:34198568-34205452 GCF_010883055.1 Belonocnema kinseyi | reverse complement strand
CCAAGGCCATTCGTAGGCAACCACCGACATTCAACTGAAAGCGAGAGTTGCACGTGTTTGTTTTCCAGTTTGAACAAATTTATCGTTTCTTGTAAATGTGTTGCAATAATGTCAGTTTTTGTTCATTACGTAGGCATTCAAAAGAAAGTACCTTTTTATATTCTCATCATAAAAGGTACTATTTAGAAGAAAGATTCTGTTATTTTCTCTAAAATTAAACTGCTGAACGACTTTCAAAGTCGTTTATCATTTGAGCCTATAGTTCATAAGGCTTTTAAGTAAGTGTTTTAAAATGAATAAGTTTGTATGTCTACAATATTTACATGAAGAAAATAATTATACTGTATGAAATGTATATTTTTCCACACACTCAACATTTTAATTTTAAAAAACTTTTTTTTTATGGTTTCAAAGTTTGGTTTGAATATTTTAGGAAAGTCGAATCTTCAATTCTGAATTCATGTTTGGCTAATTAACTTGGAAATCAAGTTCAGATAAATCTCGGAAAATATTGATATACTTTCAGCACAAAAAAAGGGTCAAGAAATTGATATTAAAACTGATTGTTAGGAAAATTCACTATAAAACGCTCAATTAAAATTGTTATTGTTCAAAATGAGTTGCAACCAATTACAGTGAAACTCTTCTATATGGGCGATTTTGGGGCTGACGGTGAGTGTGAACTAGCTCATTATAGCCCGCTCCGCTTTTGTTTGTCCACGCCTGAGTGCTCGCCTGAGTGACAACCGCAGATCCCGCGCGACCCACGCAGCTCCTGTTACGCCTTATACCTGCGGCGCGGCGTCAATTCTCAGAAGGGCTATTGAAGACTTTCACTGTATTTAACACGAATGGCTTTACATACATTTTCAAAGTCATTTTTTGGCTTATTAAAAATAATATTCGCAACTTGATGGGACATAATCATTTTCCTAACCTCTCATAACTAAATTCTTGTAAACTAATTCTTTGAGGGTATTTCTTATTCTATATCTGAACTTATTTCCGGTGAAAGAAGTACTAGCTCTAGTTTTAATAGGAGTGTGCAAATTCTGAGAAGAAATATAAATTATAGGTCAAACGTGATTTTGCTTGGGTTCGATTCATTTTCTATGTATTTCGTCTGGATAGCCCCTACGTTCGAGTTTTCTGCTGAAGAGATTTTTCATATATTGAAGTTTCAAGTAAATCCACTTTGTAAAGTGGATTATGGATGTTCATTCAGGCGAGAATAGAATATTGTTGAAAGAGTCACGCCTAGATGGATATATATTCACTAAAGATAAAAAACAAGTACATAGATGGCAAAGTAATTGTACGAAAAAAGCTATATTCTTGGACTTTGTAACGCAACCTTCATTGCAAATGTTACATTGCGTCTACTTTTTTACTTAATTATGTAAATGCATGCTCAAGATAAATACTCTAATTTCAATCTTAAGACCTTTATTTAATTATACTTTTTTCGTATAGAATAACTGGAAATAATAAAGACGAAAGATCATTTTCGTTATTAGGAAACACTTTAGACAACTGGTAGAGAGAATTGAAACTCTGATTGTAGAGTTTTATAACATTATAAACCTTTATAAAGTTTTAAGGTAGAGGTATAAATTCCGATATGTATTTGATGGGAAACTTTTCTAATTCAAGTTCGTCATGTTAATCTATCAACCGGAAAAAGTTAGAGAATTTTTCCCTCAGGAGGGAACATAAAAAACTGCGGTATAAGGGCTTTGGATGTTCAGATTGTAATTTTATACCACTAAAAGTTTGATAAATATATTTTGCGACCAGTTTCATGATTTATAAATTATACAGCCCTGAGAGAAAAGTAGATCTACTTTATTTTTAAAAAAGTTGCCTAATATACAGCACGTTATAATGATAATGATCGTCCCGAGTTCATTATTCTTATTTGGTGTCTGCGAGAGTACTATCGGGATGTAATAACGATTTTTGACAATTTGTGACACTTATTTTTTATTATTCAACTATTTTACTGCTATTTCAACAAAATTACTTCAATGCTGCTATTTTCTCCAATTTTTTACTAATGTAACTACACTCCAACTTGGATTTCAGCAAACTCAATTTGTAAAATTGTTGCCGTGGCGGTTTCATGATGCCGGAAGCTCGGGATGGGTTGCTCAGTCAAGTGTGACAAACGGGTTGAGAGCCGCACTCTCCGCGCGTTAGTTGCATCTGGTTACGTCATTCTGTCCAAGCCCATAACTAAAACCGTAGAAAAATTCAAGTTCCGGTGTATTTTTTCACCTTGCCTTTAAACATGTTTTCAAATTTTTTGGCTAGATTGGCTAAAATAACGTATCCGCCATCTAAAAAATCGAAATTTCTTAAATATTTCAAAGGATTTCTAATAATTTTAAGAGGTATCAAATATTTCAAGGGGCTTTAAAGGATTTTATCCAATTTCAGGGATATAAGAGGATTTTATATGGATCTTAAAGTTTTTAGAGTATTTTAAAAGATTTCTAGGCAATTAAGAGAATTTCAAAGATTTCCAGAGATTTTAAGAGATATAAGAAATTTTATTTTTATTTTAGAGAAATTCTAGTTTTCAACATTTCTAAAGAAAATTTAAGTAATAAATTCTAAGATAATTTTCGAGAGTTCGAAGTATTCCAAAGGATTTGTAGGATTTTTAACAGACCTGCAGGATTTTATAGGATCTCCTAGTACTTTAAAGATTTAAAAAATTGCAATAGGATTTGAAACATTAAAAAAAATTTCAAGATTGTAAAAGATTCTAAAAATTTTAAAGAGATTAAAATAAATAATAATAATTTAATATAATTTAATATTAAATAAGGTGAATGTGTCAGATGCTTTTAAATGACAAGCAACCTCATACATTACTCTAATTTCAAGATTGGACTGTCATGGACAAACCCGTTAAGTAAGTACTTCTTATACAAGTAAGAGTATATTTATCCCGTAGTTAATTTAGCAGACTTACAGCCCAAAAATTAAAAAATTTATTTCATTAAGGAATTCTTAACGCTTAACTTAAAAATTTAGAGGTTATACTTTACATGATTTAATCTGGTGTTACTTAACTGATTAGTAAATAAGTCCGAAATCACTGATTAATCAGTGAAATGTTTAACTACTATTACAATCAGTGAAGTTGTCACTGATTCATATTTAGAGAGTAGGGATTTCGCAAGACTTTAAGAGTATTATAAGCGACTCAAAGGGGTTTTATCAGATTTTATGAATCTTTATGCGATTTTAAAGGTTTTGAAAAATTTCATAATTTTTAAGGAATTTTGAAAGGTATTACTAATTTAAAGATTTTTTATTGGGTTTCACTCGAGTTTTCTGGGAATAATAGGGAGTTCGATTTAAAGCTTTTTTTTATTTCAAAGGGGTTTAAAGAGTGTTAGATAGTATAGTTTTTTTATTCCAAGGAATTTAACCAGATTTCAGCGTTTTTAACAATTTTCAAAGAATTTTTTAGGATTTAAAAAAATTCTACTGGAGTATAACAATATATCCAGGATATCAAGGATATTTAAAGATTTTAAGGAATAAAAGAGATGAAATAAATTTTGAAGTGATTTCACCATATTTAAGGGATTTAAATGGAATTATAATGTTACTATTTTTCAAAATGTATAGTACTATTGACATTATTTTTAATTTATCTAATGAGTTCGGGGCCTGTCGATCAATAAATATTTTAAATCAAGATTATTAAGTCTAAATCATTAAAATTAAATCCTAAATCGAAGCATTAATAATTCAAAATTGTAGGTTATAAAATATGACCTTAAAGTCATCTAAAATAGAAAAATTCAAAATAAAACGTCCATTAGGTAAATTACAAAATTTGTTAAATAAAATGTTCCAAACGGAATAATTTTAAATTCGAAATGTTCTATGATAAACAGTGAAAATATAATGATTACCATATTGATCAATTTTAAAATTAGCATAAAAAACCTAAAAATGCTCTCTTGAACATTGCATATGCATTAAATAAGAAGTGTTTAATTTTAAAATCGCTAAATGTTTGTCCTTCTAAATTTTAAGAATTTTTTTTTTCATAATACCTACTTCAAATTCGATTTTATTACGTACTGAATTTAAAGACACATGTTCTGCAAAAACGAGACAACATTTTTTAAGTAAAAATAAAGAAAATTGAGTGCTCACAAGTAGATGTTCTATTCTCTGTTTATTAAGGCAGGAAATTAAAAAAGTAGATGTATATTATACATATGTAAATGTTGTTGATTAAGATGCATAATCTGAATTAGATTAAAGAGAAAATTCCAGAAAAAGCAAAGTATCCTTAAAAGAAGAGCAAATTAAAGCACCACTTTCTTCAGGAAAAGAATACTTTATTCTCATTTAACCTGCTTTTTTTTATTTCAGAAGGATTACCTTTTGTGAAATCCTCAGCGGATTAGTAATTACATCTTTATAATAATCCATATAAATTGTTCCCTCTTCTATATGTCTTTTCACTGTCTATAGGCTTGACAATGAAACGCAGTGATGTCGTTCGATATGTATACTATATGTATGTATACGATATGTATATCATCATAAAAATGCTCCATTTCTCGCTGAATGTTTCTCTTTCGAAGTAAGTTCGAGTAATTCTATACTCTCAAATTATTTCACGTGAATTATATTATATCTGCAGACTGATGATTCTCACGTGAAAAGGAAAACGGAAAAGTTCACTCGATTTGTAACTGCATTTAATACAAATAAAATATGTTATATCAATTTTCAGCTTTTCACATTTCTATTCTAAAAAATTTGATATTCAGTGTAATTTAAGACCTTCAAGCGTTTCAAACAGAGTCAAGGAAGTTTACAATTTTAGTATTTTTTAAAATATTTAAATAAATATGATTTCGACGAAATTTTAACTCAGTGAGTGAATGCTAGAGAGAGGATTTATTGATAAAATGGCAATCAAAGCATTGGAATATTTTACTGAAGTTACATACAGTTCTGCTTGGCTTGGTCAAACGTACATTTTTTTATATACTCCTATCAATTACTACGTCAAGTTGATGAGTATTTTATGCTTTATGTTATTGACTGAATTTCCTCGCCTTTGGGAATCATAAATTTATTCTAACCAAAGCTTTATGCTTAAAAAAATATAGTATACAAAGAATTCTATTAATTAAATAGTGATTATACGCCTAACTATGGGCAATTAAAACTGAAAATATGACAGATTGATAGGTATTCTTGGTATTCCTTGAACTCAATATTTATAATTTTATACAAGGAACGTTCATTAATTACATAATGATATTTTTGAGCCAATATATTAAAGGTACATCAATTATTTCACTGTATGCGAAATTTTGACAGAATTCCAAGGATTTAAATTTTTTAAAATGATTTCAAGGGATTTTAAGGTTTTTAAAAGGCAAAATTATTTCACAAAATTGCAAAAAAAATTAGGGATTTTTAAGGATTTTACAGAATTAAGAATTATTTCCGTGAATTTAATAGGATTTTAAGGAATTTCAATAGATTTTAAGATTTAGAAACATTTCAAAAGAAGGCACGGGCTTTCAAAGAATTTCATAAGATTGTGAAGTATCTTCCCGAATTTGAATAGATTTCATATAATTTCGAAAAATCTCACGGGATCTAAAAAGGTATAGAAAGATTTTGAAGGATTTTAGGGGATTTTAACAATTTGAAGATATTTAAATAGGCTGAGATGATTTCACCAAAATATCAAATAATGTTAAAAGATTTCATAAGATTTCAAAGTATATCGATGGATTTTAGAGGATTTCGTAAGATTTCAAAAGATTGAATGGCATTTCAAAGGATATCAAAGTAGGAAAAAAATGTTAAGGGTAGAAAAGGGGTGTGTTTCGGAAAAGGTAGGGGAGTGAAAATTTTTTGGGTATCTTTGGACATCAAATAAAATCATTCTAAGCTATACGATTTTAGGCTTTGTGTTTTGCCATTTTCAGAACTTTTTTTCGTTTTATAATATGTTTGGGGTAGAAAACGGGGATATTCCGGAAGTGGTAGAGAAAGGAAACTTTTTCGGTAACTTTGGGCATCATAATTTATTATCACTATCATATATGACTATTATGAACTATAAAAATGTAGGTCGAGAAGTTAGGTATATAGGAGCTATAGGGGGCGATACCTATTTGGCACCAAATACCATTTTGGCACCAAAAAATCCTATTATCAGCAGTAAAATTTTAGGTCTGGAGGTTAGGTCCGTTTTTATGATTGTTCCAGTCTTATGGGTTGAATTGAGGTGTGTGTCGGAAGTGCTAGGAGGGTGAAATTTTTCTGGATATCTTAGACATTAAATGGAACCATTTCTGTCTTTAAAGTTTCAGGTATCAAGCAAAAATCTTGTTTTTTAAATTCATTCTTCGTACACTAAATTTGGGCTTTCCAAATTCAAGTAATTTCAAAATTTCCAAACATTGAAACTTATAATATCCTCGATGATATTGAAAAATTGAGATGAAAACATTCTTGGTGCTTTTAGAATTGAAAATAACAAATTTCAAAATCCAAATATGGAGTATTAAAAATGTGGATCCTTATGAAACTGAGAAGTTTCCAAATGTTGAAGCTTTATATATTTAATGGATTATGACTCAGAATAGAGAAAATTAGGATAGAGGATAATTTCTAATTTGAACTAATGTTAAAAATTTTTAATTAAAATGGTTTAAAATTTGCGAGCTCATTAAAATTTGGCAATTATTAAATTTCTATTGCGTTCAAAGCAAGATTTGTATATATATATATCACGGTTGTGAGACGTGGTTATGGCTGAAATTTTACCGCGATTTCGCTGGAAGCGGGTGCAATTTTTCAGATTAGCACCCGCTCCCGGC
>NC_046660.1:34183971-34198468 GCF_010883055.1 Belonocnema kinseyi | reverse complement strand
TTTGTCATAAGGACAACCGCAGGATTTCGCCGGGAGCGGGTGCTAATCTGAAAAATTGCACCCGCTTCCAGCGAAATCGCGGTAAAATATATATATATATAAGGGAATTCTGAATTCACAAAGTTTAGTTTTCGGGGCCAAATTTAAGATTCCTGAAAATGCCGATCAATTCAAATGTTCCTCAATTTAAAGCATTGAAATCTCAAACACTTGAAGGTTTTAAAATTAAATAATTTATTGAATAAAAAGCTGACAAAGAATATTTTGGCTTTCTACTAAATTCCGTCATTTTTCAAGAATTTTTCTCGCACAATGTCAAATGATTATTTATTATTCATGTCAAGCACAATTAATGTTATTGTTTCCTTGTAGCATTATTTTCAGTTATCAAACATTAAATTACAGCCTAATTAATTACGCCTTATATGACACCCTAGTAAAGAAAGGTGTGATTTTCTGGTGTCTGATAATAATAGATGTTATATCTCTACAGATTTAATGGAATTTTCACACGCTAGGATGCATGAAACCTTGCAATCTGCATTCTTGAAATAACAAGCGCTCATTTATTTTCCTTCATTATTAATCAAGACTTGAACAAAATTTTTTAATGAAACCGGGAATTAACCGAGAATCACATTTAAAGTTTTGAAAAATTTTATATTTTTTATTTAGCGTAATAATAAGTCCAATACATTTTAATGTTTATCCTTTCCTTAACAATTTGAAGTCACGACATCTCGCATACATTGTTGTCCAAAACCAGATTGGTTGCAACACTCCGAGAATATGACTTTTTTGGCAGATTACAGTTTGTGTTTATGTATTAATAAAGGTTAGAAATGTTCTGTTTTCGTTGAGGATTAAACTCCTTTGTTAAAAATTCATCTTTTCTGGTTGAAATCAACTGTAATTTCTTTAAAATTCCTTCTTTTTTGTTCTTGAAATTTAAATATGTTGTGAAAAATTCGTTTTGTTTGTAAATTAATTTTTTAAATTGAAAATTTAATTATTTAATTTTTAGTAGAAAATGAATCTTTTTTGTTCACAATGTAAGTATTTTGTAATATATTCCCTTTTTAGCAGGAATTTAATACTCTTAGTTAATAAATCATCGTTTTTATAAAATCCAATTACTTTGTTGAAAATATTTGTTATGTGAAACATTCAACTGTTTGTTTAAGAATTCAACTATTTTGTTTAAAATTCATATTTTTGGGACAAATTAAACTCTTCTTGATTTAAAATTAAAATATTTTTTAGTGGGAATGTCGATTATTACACTTTTGATGGAAAAACTTATGTTTTTTGGTTGAAAATTTAACTACTTGGTTAATAATGTGACTTCTTTGTTAAAAATTAATTTTTTTTGGAAGAAGATCCTTTATTTAGTTGAAAATTTATCTCCTGGGATTAAAACTAACCATTTTGTTTGAAAATTTATCATATTTGGTAAACAATTAATCTTCTTGGATAGAAAATAAATCTATTTGCTTGAAAATTCAACTATTTCGGTTTAACTTAACCTTATTGTTAAAAATTTACTTTTTCGGGTTTAATACTTAAAATTATTTTATAGAAAAATTCGTTTCTTTTGATAATAATTTCATCTTCTCAGGTTCAAATTGCAACTGGTTGAAATATAATCTTTTTGAGTCGCAGGTTCAACTGTTTTGTTGAAAATTGGTATTTTTCAAAAATAATTCAAAATTGGTAAAAGATTTTTAAAAAATTGTGAAATCATTAAATGATTTGAAAATATTTTATTAAATTTCGGAAATGAGTATAAAATATTTTAAAGCAAAATGTTTCAATCTGGCAATATTCCAAATTTTAGAAAAAAATCGAAAAAGTTTTGGAGGTATTTAGAAGCTTTAAGAAGATTAAAAAAATTATAATTTAAACTTTGTAAAGATTTCAACCAATTTAAAGCTAAATATCGAACATTTTATTTCGAACAAAAAATGTAGATACGGTTTTTAATTTTTTGCGGTATTAGCGATTAGATGTTGATAAGTTATATAGAATATTGATAAATAAAAATCATTATATAAATTATTTATTTAAATACCAAGTGAATTTTACATTTATTATATTATAAAAAAATGTAATTATAATTAAATTGACATAGTGAAAGATTAAAAATGTTTTTTTTTTGAAATTACGCTTAAATAATTAATCATTAATTGATCGCTAATACCAAAGACATTAGGAATGATATCGAAGAATTATTCACCAATTAGAATACCAAAAATAAATAACCGAAAATACCGAAATGTCTGAAACAATTTTAATCGAATTGTATTCACATTTACCTGGCACGTTAAATTACAAAAATACTACTTTGTTTAAATATAATCTGGAAGCGCGTGATTATAGAGCTAAAATTTTTAGGTGCTTTAAAGTCTCGGATTCTATGATCTTAAAACACAGACTTCGAGACCTGGCAGCAAAGGAGCATGCGCTGTGAATTAAGCTCCCGAAATTTCCCTTCTTCTGTCTACACGGCGAGAAATTTACGGAGATTAATTCACGGAACTGATCCTTGGTCTTATTCTAGCTTTGGCGTAAGAACTAAGATCTCGGAACCCTTGCTTGTAAACCAACGGCTTTTTCTTTAAAAGCAACGGCTCCGAGATCTTAGTTCTTACTCCAAATCTAGAATAAGATCAAGGAGCAGTTCCGTGAATTAATCTCTTAAAATTTCACTTTATTATTCCGCATTTTTAGAAACTTAAAATGCTTTCAGTATTTTAATCTAAAGTCAAAGTCTTTAAAATTTCAAAACTTAATAATTTTTAACATTTTTTTATTCCTTTAGTTCCTCAGTTTCGATACTTGCTACTTTAAACTCGCTAGTCGAGTGTTTAGTAAGAAAGCCAATGAAATGCAAAAAGAGCCCAAGGGGTTCGAGTCGATCTCACTCATCAGGCCTTTGAAGTGCAATAAAACGTCTTATCAAAGCAGGCTTAGCTCGCCAGAATACCCTTTTATACTTTTTTTTTCTATTTCCAGCTTTATATTTATTTATAACGCTTTTTTGACCCGATAGAATATAGTATGGTATATTTTTCTAGACTTCCATATATAACTCTCTTTCTTGTCAATATATCGATAAGAAAAACAAAGTTTTGAAATTAAGAATAATAGTTCTAACATTTTAATCGCTAATGTGTCGGAAGTATTTCCTGTCCTTTATCAAAATGAAGCTGGTGTCGAAGGCCTGGTTGCTCACTCCATTCAGTATTCTGTAGCACTGCTACTTGTTATTGAAAGTTTTTATTAAAAAAGTTTCAGAAGTGAACACATTCTTCGCAACTTTTCAACAAAAATATACACCAAAGTTTTCTTATACTTTCATATAAAGGAGTTTGAATAAGAGTTATTAACAATTACCTGCATTTACCTTCAGCTACCTACAGTTACGAGTAGAGCATTTCGAGACGAGAATCGTAAGTATAGTGAATGAAATAGTGAAATTAAATGCTGTTTGTAGATCGGATTGAAATTTCAAACGCTCATGGTGACGAATTGTTATTTTTCATTTTTACTGTACACTGAAAATAGAAATTTAAAAAAGTTCGTATAATTGTTAAAGCGATCATTGCGATAAAAAACAACTTGAAAGCAAAAAAAACAATAAAAATCTTTTTAGTTTTCTTGTAGAAGCAAACAAATGTACCGTTTTCGCTCCAAGGCTACCAAAAGCTATTTCCTGAAGAAGTCAGAAAAAATGTTAAATTAAATTTTTAAATTACGTAGGACAGTTCTAATTTCAAATAAAAACTGTCCGAAAAAATCCGATCTCAACGTAGTTAACTTTTAAAATAGATCGAAATACTTATTCACTGCTAGCTATTGTAGATGCAAGGCCGTAAATATGAAATAATTCTGTCAATAATCCAAATTCCACATTTTATAAGTTTTTAATATCTAAATTGAACGATTATTAACACTCTTCAAATTAAATATTAAAATGTATGTACGAACTCAAGCTGTCAAAAATTATTGACAATGATAATGTTCAGGCCTTTAAAAGTTAACAATTTTTTAAATATGTTTAATTTATACACACTTATACCATTAAAAATTGAAAGTTTCAAAAATTCAATTTTCGAAATTGACCAATATTAAAATGAAGATGCGATATAAAATTTGTTTATCCAAAGCTCAGTACATTTAGAATTTCAAATCCAAGACATGTTTTCAAAATTGCATGATTTTGTATGATAAAAGAAGTGTTCGAATCCTTTTTGAGATCCGTTTAAATTGACCTTTTTTTCGAATTATTTGAACTTTAAGTTATGTTGTCGGTAAACAAATTCCAGACACTTTATCAAAATTTCATACATTTTTCAGGTGTTTTTGCGTAAATTCATTTTTTTACACCCTAATTGAAGTTACTGCAATGAAAGTTTTAATTTTGTATAGTTTACTAAACAGAAAGTATATGAATGAAACACAAATAGGTTGATTAATAGGGAATAATAGGAGAATAAATGTATTCAAATAATATAATATTGTATAGGTACCATATTGAATTCAATATAAAACGCTTCAGATTTCAAGTCAAAATATGTGGAATTTGTAACAAAATAGTTTAGCTTTCTACAAAAATAATCAATTTTACCAAATAGGTGAATTTTCAACGAAATAGTTTTGAAACTTAAAAGACGAATTGAAAAGACGACTGATTTTTAAACACAAAAATATGAACTTTCAACCAGGACGGATCAAAAGCAGTTTGGAATTTTCAATTAAACTGTTGAATTTTCGACACCTGAAGGCTAGTTCTCTAGAAGTCAAGTTGAACTTTCAGACCACAAGGGCGAATTTTCTATCCAGAAAGACAAATCTACAACAAAACAGTTAAGTTTTTCGCCAATAACGATGTCTTCTTAACAAAATAGTTTAATTTGTAATCAAATAATTACAATTTTAACAAAAGTTAAAAATTTTGAACTAAAGTGATGAATTTTCAACTAAAATGATGAATCTTACACAAAAAGCATCAATTTTTAACAACGACATTTAACATTCAACAAAGTAATAAAGTTGTCAATTAAAAAGATTATTTCGCAGCAAAAAAAGTAACAGTTGATATTTTAAGATCAAAAAAAGATTGTGATTTTAAGTAAATTACTGTCGAATGTAACCAAAAAAGATTAATTGTCGACGAGAAAAATTGTTGCATTTTCAAGTCAAAAAGGCGAACTCTACAATACAGTTGAATCGTCAAATAAAAAATATTAATCTTGAACCAATAAATTTATTCCCTCTAATACAAAAAATAAATTCTCAACGAAATAAATCATTTTGAACCAAATAATTGAACTTTCAATAAACAAAAAATCCGACCAATAATGGAATACTTAAATTTGCAGTACGAATACAATTCATTTGTGTAAAAAAAAATTTAACAGAATTGTTCAATTATCAACTAATTTCTAATCTCAATTAGAAATGATCAATTTTCACCCAATAATCGAATCGTTAAATTTTCAGTTAGATAAATTAATTTTCAAATAAATATAACGAAGTTTCAACAAAATAGTTCAACCTGTAATCAAATAGTAGAATTTTTAACCAAAAGCGATTAATTCTAAAACAAAAACATAATAGTAGACATTTCAAATTAAAACAATTGACTTTCAACAAAAAAGAATTGGATTTTCAAGAGAATAGGGGTAAGAGTGTAAATTCTGTATTTAGATGCTTAACCTGTAAAATAAAATCACTAATTTTAATTTTTCCAATCATTTCAAAAAATTGTTATTCCCATTTATATTTTCCATGTATGATGTCACATTCCGCGTCAACCTTTTACCGCCATTGTCACAAATTGTCTCAAAACCTGTTAGGTCCTTAGCTACCACCAATCTTGATGAGTGTATACCAGAAAATAACTGCATATTTGTTAGATTCGTGAGAAACGTTTTCTAGAAACTTGGTCTATGGTTCTCAAAATATAAGTGATATTACTTACTTTTAAATATACATTAGAAAACCTCATAACTTACAGGCATATTTTAATTTGGATGGAATTTCCTGCTTTTTTATTATATTTTTATTACATTTTTATCTTTTGCAATTTAGATTTATTTTTTTTTTTTAGAACGTGTTTGTGTCGTTAATTTTGATAATCCTTATATTCATAAGCGTAAAAGAATGTGATCGCTTGATTGTCAGTCAGAGTTCTCGTTATGGTTAACAATATGGATGTCGAATAAGGGAGATTTTCAGATAACCATATAATGATCTCCTGCAAGCGACACGGCGCTATTTCAAAAGATATTTCTCATATTTTCTCGCACATCTCCTTGTTAAAAATTTCCTCTTCGTATCCTCAACGTGAATTGACAAGATCATGAGATTAAATATTACAGATGAGCAATTTTAAGTAATAAAATATATGCAGCTAGCTTTAATCCAATGTTTTAATTGTTCATCGACATATCATTAATTTAATACTATACTAACATTAATAAAATAATCATATTATATTTGTTAATCATGATTTTTACCATTTTTCATACAAATTTATCTTGTTTTAGGGCGGAGGACATTATCATTCGGAGGGGGACAGGCAGCGAAAAAACAGCGATCTCGCGTAGCATTAGGGTAAATAAAATATTTCAAATTTTATCAAGCCAAAGTTTAAAATTTACGCTTAGTGAATTCTAAACCGAAAGAATGTTTAAAACTTACATTCCCTTGCTATATTATTAGATCCATGCTCAAAAAGGAAGTTTTCCTCACTTATAACACGTCACTAGACATTTAGAGGGATATTTCATTTTAAAACACGAAAATTAATTCTCAATACACTGTATTTATATATATGTGTGTGTGTGTGTGTGTGTGTGTGTGTGTGTTTCCAAGTATCGGTAAGTATCTTGATTAACTCCTGTTTAGACACGTAAAATTGTTGCATTAAACAGTGACACTGAAACGCTGTTATGTTATACATATAGCATTTCTGCGAAAATCAGTGTTAGCAACCGATTACCAACACAATGAGTATTCCCAAAACTATAAAAAGTACCCGCCAGATTTAAAAACTCAAGTTTCACCAACATATGAACAAAAAGTTCATTATAATAACAACAAACATATTAAAAATGTATATTTGCAGCATGGATCTGATAATATGGCAAGGGACTGTAGTATTCATATGAAAATTAATGTAATTGATACAACAATATAAATATCGATGACACAAATTGAGGAAAGAAAGATTGAACAACCGTTAAATTATTTCTAAAATACTGATAATATTTGAAACCCTTAAAACGAATTTATAAATTAGTGTTTATTTTATTACCCCATTCAATTATAAAAAATGGTGAATTTACAAAAAATGCACAATTGACATGGTTAATGGTCTTAAAATATTTTATTTGTTGCGTTTAATAATTTCTTAACCGATATGTCTAGCGTTACGGAATTTTTCGTAATAGTAGCGCTAGGGTTGTGCTTGAACGGAATGACTAAATTGCAATACATGTATTGTAAGAGTTTTAAATCCAATACATGTATTAGAGCGTTTGTAAGACGAAAATTGTACACAGGGAATTACCAACAGTCAACATTACTAAAAATAATGAGTCAACGATCCGGGTGCACCGGGTCGAGCACCAGCTAGTTTAATACGTATTCTACGAGAACTTAAAAAAAATTTAATTTCGTGAATAATGAAAACAGTTCCAAATATTTAGTCGACTACCCGGGTGCACCAGGTCGCGCCCCAGGTAGTTTAGCATGTATTCTACGAGAACTTTTTTAAAATTTAGATTGTTTCAACAGCCAAAATAACTAAAAATTGTGAGTCGACGATCCGGGTTCACTAAGTCGAGCACCAAGTAGTTTAATACGTATTCGATGAGAATTTGTTCAAAATTTATATTGGTTAAACAGAAAAAATTACTAAAAATTGTGAGCTAACGATCTGGGTGTATCGGTTTGAGCACCAGGTAGTTTAATACGTATTCTACGAGAACTTTAAAAAATTTAAATTTGGTGAATAATGAAAAAAAATCCAAATGGTTAGTCGATGACCCGGGTGCACCAGGTGGCGCCCCATCATTCAAAATCTTTTGTAATACCTCGAACTTCTTTTTTTTAAGATTTCTAAAACACTTTAGAATTTTTTTTAATAACCCTTCTAAAAATGTTTTAATACTTTGAAATTCCTTAAAATTTTAAAAATAAGTTGAAAATTCCTCGACAACTTTTAAAACATCCTCAAATATTTCAAATCTCTTGAAGTCTCTTGAAATTTGTAAAGCCCTTTAAAATATCTAGAATATTTCAAAATACCCTGAAATATTTCAAATCCTTTAAAATCTCATAATAAATTTCTGTAATCAATTAAAAATTCCATGGAATGTTCTAAAATTCTCTCAAATTTTTCAGTTCCTTCAAAATCTGTTGAAATATCTAAAGCTCTTTTTTAAGATTTCTAAAGTACTTTGGAATTTTTTTAAATAACCCTTCTAAAATTTTCCAAAGTTTTCTAAATTTCAATCTGACAACTAATAAAATTTCAAGAAATTTTAAAAGATTTTATATATTTGAGGCTGTTTTAAAAGATGCCATGGAAATTTAAATTTATTTTTATAATTTAAAGGAATTACAGTTCAAAAACTTGTAGAAGGTTTATTTTAAAAAATTCGAAAGTGTGTTGATTTAATTATCTTTTCCGGCGGCTCTTACCCCTCTGAAAAAACTTGTTCTATAACAAGGTAAATTAAAAGTATTTTTAAATCGAAAAAAAACTGTATGAAGGCGGTCATTTAGGTATTTTCTGATTTTGATACACTAAGGGTGGTTTTAAATATTCTTTCCGGCGGCTCTCACCCCACTGAAAAAACTTGTTTTACGACATGGCAAATTAACACTATCTTTTATTGGATAAAAAAGTGTATAAAGACTTTTCATTTCGTTCATTTGAACGTTCGGAACTTCAGGTATACATAAGGGGTCAAAGGACAGATGTAAAAGGTCAGGAGTCGTAGGTCAAAAGATTTTATAACTTGAAGTGGTCAAAAGCCATAGGTTAGAGGTACAAAGAGTAAACTTTTTTATGTCCAAGTCGATACTCGTTTGGATGTCGAGATATGCTTTTTAAAAGTACATCAGAGTATCGATATATGCTACGTAATGCAATACATGTGCAAAGGAAGAATATGGAGTAAAACTATGTATTTCCCTTCCACCTTTATGCTCATGTTACTGTACAATGTACAAAATTATATTTGATAAAAATTTGGCTGGCATCAAAATAAATTCTTAATTTTACTTGAAGAAATCCTTCATTTCATAAAGGTCTAAAATAAAACAAAGCATACAAGCATAATATATTTTAACGGACTTCACAGCCTAAAATGCTCTTAATAAAGAGGAAATAAAATGATTTTTTACGAAAATATGGGAATAATAGAAGAACAAATTATTTATAAAAAATGAATTTATAAGTACCATATTGAATTTAGTATTAAACGCTCAAACTTTCAATTCCGAATATATTGCATTGTCGACAAAATAGTGGAAATTTTCACCAAAAGAACAAATTTTAAACCAAAAGTGCATTTTTCAAGTTAAAAAGTCAAATATTCGTGAAAAAGTTGACTATTTAACCCAAAAGATAAATTTTCAGCATAAAAAAATGTCAACCAAATAGTTGAATTTTGAACCTACAAAGACGAACTTTTAACTTTCAATAAAATAATGAAGTCGTCCCTCAAAAAGATTAATATTGACCTAAACCTTTACATTTTTCATCCAATAATATCGAACTTCTAGTAAAATAAATTAATTTTTTAATCAAATAGATCAATTTTCAACACTAAAAGGCGAATTCTCTAGAAGGCAGTTGAATTTTCAACCTAAATACGATTATCTACGAAACTAATAGAATTTTCTTCAAAACAGTTGTATTTATATTCCAAATTTTGAATTTTTAACAAAAATTTCATTTTGCTTCATTTTAACCAAATAGGTAAATTTTAAACTAAAAACGATCAGTTCCATACCAAAAATGGAATATTTATATTTGAAGTTGAAAGAATGGATTTTCAACCAGAACAAAGGTTTTTTTATCAAAATAGTTCAATTTTCAACCAAAGAGATGGATCTTCAAATAATTAAATACATTTTTAACAAATTAGTTCAACTTTCAAACAAGTAGTTGAATTGTCAATCAAGAAGATGAGATTTCTGACAAATAGATGAATTTACAAAAAAATACATAAAGTCTCAGACAAATTGTTGAATATTCAGCAGAAAATGCTCAATTTTCGGTAAATAATGGAATAGTTTAATTTTCAGTCAAAAAATATGTTAAATTTAAAAAAGACGAATTTTCAACAAAATAGTTCAGTTTTCAACCAAAGACATTGATCATCAATTTTGAAAAAAAAAAACAAAAAAAAGAACGAATTGTCAATGAAATATTCAAATCTTCAATCAATAAATTAATTCGGCTCGCATTGATCACAAAACGTCACAGAACATGTTGCCCTCATCTACGGTAATGTGTCGTAGTTTTGGAACACTTTAAATTCGAATAAGTAAAAATTCACTGAGAATTAGTGAAATTTAACTGAAAAACGATGGCGTACGCATGACTGTTGGAACAGTGACATTTCAATGAGAATCAGTGAATATTCGTTGAAACAGTATTAATACTTCAGTAATTTTTTATTAGAAAATTTTACTGAAAATTCAGTAGCCCCCACTGAAATTTTAATAACTGTTTCTACTGAGAAAGCAGTACAAACTACTGGAATCTCATTGAATAATCACTGATTCTCAGTAAATTTTTACTAAATCAGATAATAAGAAGTATATCATTGATGGTCAGTGAAATTCCATTGTTGCACATTTAGAGAGAACGGCTGCAATTCAATTTGTTATTTAAACACTAAACTTTTAAATTCCGCTGATTTTAAAGTCAACATTTTTAATCCTAAATTCCTTTTTAATCCCGTGAGTAAAATCTCTGACAACTCGATAAAATGAAACAAATATCGAAAATCGCACTTTATCGGTAAAGTGATTTAGGTAGAGTCAATGCTCAATATGACTCTTCAGTTGAAAGCCTGATTTACCGAAATCGATTTTAGAGCCTAGGAACTGTAACGAGGAATTAATTTATTTGACTGGATCAATAATAAAGTAAAGCTTACAGTTGGGCTGTTATTATAATCTATGAATTCTAGATCAATCTAAAAATATATACCCGTTCCCCCACATTACTGTCTTCCTCACCGAGTGAGTCACGCTTATCCCCAAAGGGACATGGCTGAATGGTAGAATAATAATAATAAAAATAATATTATTTGGCGTTTGGGCTGGGGTTTTAGCACAAAACAATGAGGCTCTGCGAAGGGGGTGCTGAGACCTTGAAGATTACAGTAACAGATGTAGGGTTCTCGGATTTCAGTTACAGTACTTATACTTAGTATTCACTAGGGTGACCGTTATTTTTCACTTTTCGTGTATCTTTGCCTTCATCCTCAAGTTTTGTTAGAATGTTCAAAAAAAGATTTTGAAATTTGGGCGAAATCGGTCAATATCGCAGCCCCTCAATAAAAATGTATTAATTCCGACAGACCAGACTAGTCGATTCTTACGTATTTTTGGTCGATGCATCGGAAGCCGTAATCTGAATTTTGAAGTTAACTCTTGTTTTCTTCCGAACTGCAAGAAATATAGAAAAAAAATTTTTTTCTGAGGTTAAGAAGGAAACAAGTGCTAACTTCGGAATTCCGACTTCGGATTTGGATTCAGCGACTTGAAATACGTAAGAATTGCCTAGTCTAGTCTGTTGGAACACTTACTCTTCTTTTTTTTTGTGGGGCCGTGAAATGTATTAGAAAAGTCGTTTTTTGAGGCTAGAGAGTTTCGATATTGGGAAGAAAACAAGAGATAATTTCGGAATTCCGACTTTGAATTGGGACTGAGTTACCAAAAATACGTAAGATTTAACTACACTGTAAAAAAAAGGTAGTGGGATTTAGTACGCTAAACGTATGTAGAAAGTGGACTCACGCGCAGCGGCGTGAAATTTGTATAGAAATGTCAAAAATCGAATAAAAGTATAAAATTCTCAACTGAACTGAAATTTAATATGTGACGTAAAATTGAACAACGGAAAGTGAAAAATTTTTCCGAAATATCAATCTAACCTCAAGTACTTTAATAATTAAAATCATATTAAAAATATATTTATAATTACGCAAGCGTAAATCGCACAAGATTTATGATTTAAAATCAGTAACTCGCATTCATGCTTTTGCCGAAAGTGAGCAATAAAGTTTGCAAAAAAAAATGCACGCTTGGCTTATGGCACGCGAACAAAAGAGCGAAAAAGAAAGCTTTATCGCGAGAATCAGACAAATGTGTTATATTATACGCACAAATCTAAAATGACTATGAAGTGGAGAAATTTTTGTTAGAAAAAAGAAATTTATGCGCAGTCGGTAATTTTTCCAGTCTGGGGAATTTTACTATGTACATTGTGAGTCCCTTTTTTGCATACACAGTAATACAAAATGATGAATTTTAAATGTAGATAAATTTCATTTTTGCATTAAATTAAGTAAGTCACTTAATTTCAACCCGAAATGTAACTTAAGTACAGTGTCTTCTATCTGATTATACGAGTAATATGATGATTAACTGACAGGTATGTTGAGTTTAGGATGATTTTCATTCGCGCGCTCTGAAATTCAATTTGTGCTGGCAGAAAGGCGTGCGCGAATTGCGATGCGCAAACACTTAGACAGATTTTGGCTATTTTAGAAGAGGTGCCGAGAGAGCAGCTGAGAGTAGCCAATATGGTGTCGATAGCGCTGACTGAATAGTATCGATCAACACTGAGCTCATGGTGTAGTCATTTCGTCAACCTTTCTTTATTTTGATATATGTACTCAGATCTATAACGGATTTTATTATGAATAGAATAATCGTTTATATGTGATAAAAAAAGATACAAAAATGGATTGAACATTTACGTTCTGTACCTGGTATTTCAACAATCAGCTGACTTAAATTAACCTATAAGTTTCATTTCAGACGCATGCGTTGACGGAAAGTCAACAATCTTTCTGTCTAAAATTAACCTATAAAGTACATTTTACGTACATAAAGCAGTTGACTTTCAACCAAGAGCGTTACTTAAAGTCATGTTATAATCATCAGTTGACTTTCAACTGGCGAATGATCCTTTTGGTTACATCTGAAAGTCAACCGCCTTTCTGTACTGAAATTCAGATTCTTATATTACTGTGTACTCTGAACGTAATGATTTTCAACACCTCGTATGAATTTGTATAAAGTCATAGAATTAAGACTGTAAGAGACGTCATTCTACACAACATGTGTAAATTTTAAAGTGCAATCTTAAAACGGATTTTTTACAGTGTAGTCTGGTGCGTCGGAACTCCTACTTTTTTTCTGTGGATGTGATATTTAGGGGTGGAACAAAGGCCGCGAAGTATCTCATTGATTTATGATAGGAAGGTTTCAGTATATTTGTCCGAATTCGTCAGAAAATAAAAATTGATCTTTAAATTTTGAGGGTAAATGATTGTAAGCCACTCTTATGGATCACAAAAGAAAAACTCGTAAATGAAAAATTTGATTGTTACGTAATATTGTGGTTTATTAACCTATTTTAAACGTTTTTTTTTCTTTATAAATATTAATAAATCCTTAATATTAGCATATTTAGTAATTTTTAAAATAATTTTAAATTGTGTTAACAATTTTGATTTGTTTAAACATTTGTTTGTTTCAGGTAAGTCGCAAATGATCGTATTTTTCAGATGGTGTAAGTTTCTAATTATGTAATTATAAAGTAAAATAAGTTGTTTGAATAATTTTACAAATATTTCAAACATGCGTGTTTGTTCAAGTGTATAGTTTACTTTAAAAAAAATCAAGAGAAAAATGTTACATTACCGAATCTTAGACAGTTTTTAATATTTTTAAGTGTAAATTTGTTTGATAAGAATGCTCCTAAATGTTGAAACAAAGTTTAAATTGTTTAAACAATTTTATTCTGTTCAAGTATTTTATTGTTGCTGTTTATTAAAGAATTGAACAATTTTAGGCACTACTTTATGTTTAGGAATACCTACTCTTAAATATTTAAATAAATAAGAATTGTTTAAAAAAATGTAATTTATTTTACTGATAATATATATTTTTCTTTTCTCCATAGATTTATCTGGTATGAGTTATCTGTTTGTGTTGCAGCAATGCTTAAAATAATTTGTTCAGTCAGTTTCAATTTATTTACACATTTAAGAGTATTATTGAGAAACAAAGTAGTACCTAAATATATTTCAATCTTTCGAAAAATAGCAACAAAATATTTAAACCAAATAAAGGGGTAGGGTCGGTAAGGCCGGTTTTTGGCCTAATTTATTTTTGGACCAAAAAATCTGAAAAAATCATGGTAGTATCTTATAAGTATCCCGAGTCGATT
>NC_046660.1:34179065-34183871 GCF_010883055.1 Belonocnema kinseyi | reverse complement strand
AGAGTGTCAAATCTCTCGAAAATACAGTTGGTGGGTAGTGGTGTTTCCTATATTTGTAGGGGGGCGGGGGTGGCTGGGGGGTGGAGGGTAGTCCGTTTAGCGTGCAATCGACTCGGGATACTTATAAGATACTACCATGATTTTTTCTGATTTTTTTGTCCAAAAATAAATTAGGCGAAAAACCGGCCTTACCGACCCCCCCCCCCCCTTGCTCATCCATTTATGGGTATTCTTATAAAACAAATTAGTATTTAATAAATATTAAAATCTGTCGAAAATGTTGTGCTAACAAATTACTTTAATCTTCTTATTGATTAAAGAACTCATAACATCTAGAAAATACACTCATTTGCAACTTACCTGAAATAAACAAATCTTTAAATAAATTTTAATCATTTAAACAATTCAAAATTAGATAAAAAATTACTGGGTATTCTTAGATTAAGGATTTATGATTATTAATAATAAAAAAAACGTTTAAAAAGCGTTAATAAACCGTAATAATGCGTAATATTAAATTTCATCCCTTTTGGTGTTTTCTTTGGGTCCCAAACGACCATTTTAAAGTCATTCATCCTCAACATTTATAATAATTGATTCTTATTCCCTGAGGAATTCTAAACAACATTCTTAAATTCTGTATGTTAAATCAATGGGACATTCATGGTCTTCTCGCCGATCCTAAATATTAACCGATATGTCTCAAATTTGGGGATCAATTTTTTGGGCATTCGAATAATAATGTGGCATAAGGGCAAAGAAATTCAATAAAAAAATTCTACCAAGTATAAGTAAGAAAAACCCTAGTACTCAGGTATTGTAAATTGCGCCATTGCAATTGAATCCTGTGAGGTCATTTAAATGCACATATTGCAGCTAGTAAAAATGCCAAGCAATTATCATCGTCAAGTGCGAACGGCGGAAATGAGTTCAAAAGGAAATGTTATGTAGCACTTAACATTTAAATGGCCCCGGTGATTAATTTCAAATGGGAAGTACTTTTTGTAATAGTAAATTGCTTCTTTAGTTTAAAAAATTCGAGGCCTCGGACCTGTTCTTCTTCTTGATATCAATTTATATTTATAAATTAATCATCAATTTTTTATCATTAAAAGGAAGGTGGTATGAGTGAAAATATAAAAGTTGAAAATATCATGTCCCTGGAATATTATACACTTATCTTTTGAATAATAAATTTTTTTTTTAAATAGAATGAAGCTATTTTCCTTTTTAGCGTTTTTATTGATTTAAATTGTGGAACTTTTTATTTGCAATTGTCTTTTTTCGAATTGGCAGAGGTTAATCTTTTTTTACACTTTATTTTCAGTTGAAGAGGAGAAGATTTCGATTTTCAACTTGAAGAATAATTTTTTTTTTTTTGTAGATTTTTATTGATTTGAAAGCGGGAAAATTTGGCATTTTTAACATGTTTATTGAGTTGGAACCGAGGAAATTCTGGTTTTCTATTTTTCTAAATTAAAGAAGACCATTTTTCTTTTTGACACTTTCATTGAGTTGAAGGGGAAACTTTTTATTCCAAATTTTGTTATCTGTATTGGAAAAAGGTAATATTTTTTATTTATTTTAATCGAGTTGAAAGTAAATGAATTTTGATTTCCTTTTTTTCTGAATTGTAACTGGGACATATATTTTTAAAAAATATTTATTGAGTTAGAAGGGAGGAAATTTTACTTTTCAGTTTTTACTCAAATGGAAGTGGCCATTTTTCTTTTTAATATTTTTATTGTGCTTATAGGAAGAATTTTTTATTTTCTATTATTTCCTGAATTGGAAGTAGGACATTTTTTATATTCAACATTTCTATGAGTTGGAAGGCAGGAATGTTTGGTTTTCAACGTTTTCTTAATTGAAAGGGGGAAACTATCAAATTTGTTTAGGGTTCGAGGGAACGAAATTTGGGTTATTTTTTCTTGATTGGAAGAGATATGTATTCTATTTTTAGCGTTTTCATCGAAGTGAATTGAAAGGTAGGATATCTGTTCAATTTATAAAAGTTTAAAACTAAAACCTTTGCAGTTCAATGAAATTCAATTTAAAATTGTTCAGTTGGAAAGTGTTTAAAGCTTCCCTTTCATATATGTGTAAATTATTTTTAACGTTTAAATAAAAAATTTCTGCATAAAATTTTTTTAATATTCAATTGTAAATATTAAAATTTAGAAGAGGTTTACTTTGAATGCTTTGAATTGCAGTTCATTTTCTATTACTTCAAATGAAAAAATTTTCATATTTAAGATTTCGAATTTTTTATTTTTACGACTGTAAAACATTTTTGCTAACCGGCAAATGAGTTGAATCTTTCCCTCCATTAAAACTGCTACCTTACTTAAATTATAAATTGCTAAATTTTAAATTATTAAAGTTAACATTATCTAATTATTCGATTTGGTGAGAATCAAATAGTGGACAATATCATGTCTTTGGAATATTCTACGCTGATGTTTGGAGGAACACATTTTTTAATTACAGGGTATTCTTGAGTTTATTTTCTCAAATATTATCGTATCTGCCAATTATTTTCACATTATTTCGTATGAAAATAGATTCGATTCAATATGAGTAATACATTTTACCCGGTAATTTGTGTCGTACTACCTTTTTTTAAATTTATGGCGTCATACTTAATTTTCAGAAGTAATTTTCAAAATAAAGTTCTTGTTCTTATTTCCAATTATAGTTTGAGACTAATCATCTTTTTTTAAATGTCCCCGAGTTTCTACGTCATCCAATAACAAAACAGTTTTCCATTAATCCCATTTAAGGATATACACTTGGTACAATTAGTCTCAAAAGTTGCCTATCTTTAAATTGATTTATAAAATCGACAAAAAAAGACCTATTATTAATTTCTGTGAATCTTGATAGAGCCTTCTAAGTACACTTCAGAAAAAAATAATTCAGGTTAAAATTTTTTATTTAACAGTAGTTATTTAACGGTTTAGTTTTTCCTTTCTCTTTAGGGAAAAGTTTCAATTCTTATTTAATCCTAATGATCAGGCCTCATTCTATTCTTTGAAGGATTCTCTACAAGTCTATTTGGGTAGTGTCGATTAAAATTTAGAATATTGCTTATAACAATAATAACTGTATGATTTCTCAACTAAGTTTTTTAAAATAAAGTCAAATCAAATAGAAATTTAGAGAATTCTTTGAAGAATAACATGAGGCTTTGATCATTCGGATTAAATAAAAATTGTTACTTTTCCCTAAAGAGAAAGTAAAAACTAAACCTTTAAATACCTACCGTTAAATAAACAATTTTAACCTGAATTTTTTTTCTGAACTCTCGAAATTTGAATCAGTTAAAATGTTTACTAATTTTAATTAGTGACTCAATTCTAGTTATGAATCAGTAGTTTTTACTGGTAAATTAGTAAAAAAGAACTATTTAATAGCTAGAATTTGAGCCCCTGATTGAAATTAGTAGAAAAATTAACTAATTAAAGTGTAGAGAGAAGTGTGTTTAGAAGCCTCTACCAAGATTTACAGAAATTAATAATAGATCTTTTTTTGTCGATTTTATAAATATTTTTAAAGATAGACAACTTTTGAGATTGATTATATCTAGCGTACATTCTTAAATTGATTAATAATTAAAGTTTATTTAATATCCTTCAAGACTTGAACATTTAGATACATTTTAAGTGTCTTTATTTGATCTAAATGACCGATTAAGAAGCCCGAAAATGATCGTACAACTATTTTTGTTGTCAGCCGGCAGCACGGTTTGATTACACCGGCACACAAAAAAAAGTGGTCTGTCCGACAGACTACACTAGCATATCTATATGTTTTTGGGGTCGCTGCATTCGAATCTGGTGTCCAAATATCCAAGTTGGTTCGTATTTTTATGAAAAACGAAAAAATAGACGTAAAATCTACAAAAATATCGATTTTTCAGGTATATTTTTGCAAAAAAAAAAATTTTTTTCTCGCCCATTCGACTTGACCGACATATTTATATGTCTTTTGGGTCGCCGAATTCGAATCTGAGGCCTAAATAACCAATTTGTCTCATACCTTTTCGAAAATATCCTTATGGTTTTGGGGTCGCTGAATCCGAATCCTGGGTCGAAATAACCCAGTTGGCTTATATTTGATCGAAAAATGTAAAAATAGAGGTAAAATCGACGAAAACAGCGGTTTTTCGTGCATATTGTTGCAAAATAAAAATATATCTTCATCCCCGGTGGACTTATCCAGCAAATCCTTATGTTTTTGGGGTCATTGAGTCTGAATCCGTGGTTCAAATAACCAAGTTGGCTCATATTTGGCATCCCAAAGGGAACAGAATTTACTACGTCCACGTCGTTGTTCCTGTGTAACGCTAAAAGTAAATAAAACTTATTTATAAAAAATTCTACTATTGTCATCCAAGAAGACTAACGCAAATTAAAAACCTCGAAACGTGAGATGCAAAGGGACTCTACAGTGAACAACAATCTCCGTCGAGGAAGGTAAAGGTTTAAAGGTTTTCGTCGATCTTATGTCTACTTTTGCGTTTTTCGATCAAATATGAGCCGACTGGGTTATTTAAACCCCGGATTGAGAATCAGTGGTCCCAAAAACATAAGAATATGCTGCGTAAGTCCACCGGAGATGAAGATATATTTTTTTTTTGCAAAAATATGCACAAAAAACCGCTGTTTTTGTCGATTTTACCTCTATTTTTGCATTTTTCGATCAAATATGAACCAACTGGGTTATTTTAACCCCGGATTCGAATTCAGAGACCCTAAAAACATAAGGATATGCTGATTTAGACCACCGTGCATGAAAAATTTT
>NC_046660.1:34177388-34178965 GCF_010883055.1 Belonocnema kinseyi | reverse complement strand
AGTCTGTCGGATAGATCACTTATTTTTTGTGTGCCGGTGTTATTAGAACAAACATATTATCTACTTTATATCTAAAAAAAACATTACCAATAGGTTAATCCATAATAAAAATATTCCGTAAAATAATAAAAATTGTATTGCATAATACTGTCATCCGGTAATTTAAAAAGTAATTTGCAACAGATAAAGTTAGTTGAAAATCAGAAAATAATCGAGATTCCCCTTAACTTTTCAGTAAAAGAAGATTTTGAATAAAATTAAACTATGTAATATTTTTTTATTGTAATGGTTTGCTACATGAACATGCGTTCTTAATATATAATCCTGACAAACAAACAGAAAAATATGAAAATAATTGATTTTCTATCCAAGTTAATCTATATAATTAGCTTTTAGTGTAAAAATATGACGAAAGTAAGAATTATTAGGGTAAAAAAGACCCGTTAACTTCCATGAAATCTAATGATATTTTCTGGTAAAATCCTGGGAAATCTATTGAAATACCTTGATGACATTTAAAATCCTTTAAAATCTGATAACATATTTTTAATATTTTATGGAATCTTTTAAAATATCCTAAATTTTTATAGGATCTAAAAAATCCTTCTATATCTTTCAAAATTCTACTTTCAAAGCTCTTAAAGATTCCTTGAAATTTATTGAAAATTCCTTGGGATCATTTTAAATATTTTTATATCTGTTACAAAAAATATATAAATCTTTACAAATTCCTCGATCCTTCTAAACAAATTCTTTTCAGTCCCTAATATTTTTATTAAATTCCGATAAATTACACGAAATCTGACGATACGTTCTTCGAAATATATATGAACTCCTTTGAAGTCCTTTAATATCATTGAAATCCTGGAAAATCCCATAAAGTCTCTTGAATTTCCTTAAAAAAAGTTTAAATATTCGGAAATGTTGAAAATTTTCTGAAATACCTTTGAATCTTTTAAAAAATCCTGAAATATTAAAGATCCTACATGAAATCATTTTACATTTTCAAAAATTCAAGGAGTTTCTTTAAACCCGTATGGAGTTTTTGAAATCCTGTGAAATACCCTAAAATATTTGAAAATCTCTTCCTAAACCTTGAAATGCTATAAAACCCCTTAATTCTTGAAAAAAATTAAAAATTGATAAAATTTGAAATGTAAAAAAGTGAAATTCTTTGAAATTTGTCGAAGTATTATAAAATGTTTTAAGGTGATTGCAGTCGCATAAAAATCCTCTAATGACATCCACATCAAGTGTTTCCTTTGTTATAAAAATTACCCCTAATTTTTGGAAGAATTTAGAAAAAATATTTAGCGTTCCCCCAAGCCGGTGTTTTAAAACCAAATGCTTATTTTATTTCAATAGTAGCTGCTGATGGATTTTTTTGTACTTCGACAAACATATAATGTACTATTTTTAATCGAATACATAGCTTATATTTTTGGCAGCTATACAAAAAATTAGCATGGTATTTTTTTAAACCGACTGAGTGTGCCCTACATATTTTTTAAAAATAAACAAACAGGGCTTCTATGAATTAAGGAAACATTTCATTTACAAAAAAGGACTTGCAGGTC
>NC_046660.1:34164141-34177288 GCF_010883055.1 Belonocnema kinseyi | reverse complement strand
ATGCCAAAAATTAGAGATCTTTTTGAAAATGAAAGAAACTCTTTGTAGAGGTGCCATTTGGGGGTGAAAGTCTTTTTTGGACCACCTTAATTTGTATAATTATTGAAAGCCGCTGTAATCCTCGAATGCTCTAATTATCTGCATTCATTATTCAAATTGTGCTTCACTGAGAATGATTTAAACGAGTTAATGACTTAGATAAAAGACTTCGTCTTATTAATATGCATCGTCTTTAAAATCCGATTAGCAATTTTCGCCCTTGTCGTCTTGTTTGACTCGGTTGCTATAGCATTTTGGCTCTTGTTTAACACATTATCGACTTAAGAAAAGGACAGAAGACTCAGCAGAAGACATTTGCTTCTGTTCCAGTTAATTAGCATCGTTTCGGACCTCGACGTGGCTTAAATTTTAAAGTCAGCTTGTATCTGAAATTGCGCGAACTCGTTAGTCACAATTATTGAGGTTAAAAGTTAAACGTTGCTAATTGCGAATTAGAAAAAGTTATCTTGATTTAAGAATAACCAGGTTTTAAGTACCTCACTTTGGCTCTAATCCATATAATTTAATCTAAAAATTTATTTGTCTAAACAAATTATGATCTTTTCTTTGGAAAAATCATTGCAAATTGTATGATTTAAAGTAACTTAGCAAAAATAATGACAAATAAAGATACATAAGAAATTACTTTTTCAAAATTCATTCTTTAAAAATTGAATATCTTCAGAAGTAGTCATTCAAAAATGGAGTTATATATTTAAGTTTTAAACTAAAGGGGCAGTATACGTCAGAAATAACAGGAGCTGCAAGTGGTCGTTCGATTTTAATATGAAACTTGTTAAATTTAGAAAAAAGTTCAAAATTACAGGAGTTAAGCCATGTTGAATTTTTGGAATGAAATTTTTTGTATTTATAGATATTTTTGAAACTGCGGTATGAATTTTAATGATGCTTGGAGATATCAATATCATTATGCAATATCATTATGCAGAAAAAAAAAATGTTTTGAAAATTTTGATCAAGAGAAGTCCAAAAATAAATTGGAATAAAGTTCCGCATAGCCCTTACCTCCGACTTTTTTAAATTCCGTATACTCATGAACCCAATCCGTTTCAAATCAGGTAGTTTCGACGATACGTATTTTCGCGATTTAAAACAAAAATTCACGAAGTTATGTGTATTTGGATTTTTTACTTTGTTAAAAAAAAAATGTTATTCGGCTATTCGGAACAACAGCAAAATTTTGAATTCAATTTCTTGTAAATATTCCATCTTTTTATTTTAATATGGGCATAGAATATACAAATTTCTTCTAATTTCATCTTTCACTTTTTAAAAAGTGATGGTGACTTCTGGATCTGGAGTTTTCTTGCAGAATCTACTAGAAATGCCTTTCCAAAGATTTTTTGCTGTCATATTTTTTATATTGCCAATAATAATTAATTGCATATTTAACCAGACATTTTTTTGAGTGTGATAAAACTACTGGCTTCCATTCACCTAGAATATTTTTAATTATACGATCTGATAGTACGTGACTCATTCTATGATACCTTGGGCACTAATTATTTTCTGGTAAGGGAGAAAATAATTATTTAAATATATTCGAAAATGTCACCCCCAGTCTCATGCCTCTGATTACATTATCTGAAAGTTTATTATATTGCACACAATAACTAAAAATAATCCCTTACCAATTTTAAGCATCTACGACTATTCATACAAACTATACTTGTCTTTACATAGTTTTTACAAGAAATGAGATACAAATGTTATCATTTAAGATTTAAAAAATGAATTTAAAATCTAAATACCCTTAATGGTCATTCTTATCACTGTTTTATCATATTCAGGGTTAGAACTAATGGAAAAAGTGTTTTACTTGAATACGAAACACCCGTCCCAACATAAAATTTCGTATGCGAATTATTTTTATTTCTTTTTTATTTTCACATATAAACAATTCTTATAGACAAATACACGTGTTGACATTTTTTCATGAACAGTCGTTGTAGTTGATTCTGCAAACACAATCAGGCCTATTCATTGAAAAATGGTCATTTAGACATATTTGAGAAATTTCTAGTTGATTCGGGGAAAAAGTTAAGCCTATATTCATAAAAAATGTTGGAAATATCTATTTGAGTACCAAAATTGTTTACATAATTGCCAAACAGCAGTTATTCTTAGCTCATTATAACCGCACATTAATACCTGTTATATTTTATATGAAATCTATGGATTTTAAATAGCTATTGCGAATCACAAAAAAATTATTTTTGTTCATAAAGTATATTTTTCATACTCTAAATAACTGGAAATTATTTTTAGTTGATTATTTTATTTATTTATGACCGGTTTAAATAAATTTAAAAGTCTTATATAAAATAGTATCACTGGAAAGTTAGAAAAAACGTTTAAAATTTGTTTCAGAATAACAAATTTATAGCTTTAGTTGAAGTGAATTATACACAGTTACTCGTGGAAGAGTTACCTGCTGAAAGACTTACATTGTTTGTACTTTTCTTTCAAAATTTTAAAAACATTCTCTTTCTGTATTATGATATTCAACGTGAGGGTTCAAAAACCCTTTGAGCATTAAAATCAAGCGCCCACTCGCATATTATCATTTTCGTGCCGTATACTGGCCAATATGATCCTAATTAATGATTTAATTATTAGAAAATGTTTAAGCTGAAGGGCTAATGAGAGCTGTGTAATTAGAAATTGAAAGCATAATCATCAATTTATCATTTTAAACCTTATAAGTATTTTTTCTATAAGGATAATTTAGTAATATTAAAAAAAAAAATTTTGTTAGAAAAGATGACTTTTCCCTGACATTAAGCACAAATTTTCTTGTAAGAGTTGCATTTTAATTAAGTGACAAAGTTATGAACAAAAACTTGTCTGACGAATATTTAAAATCTTGAGTTAGAGCTGGCTTCACTTAGTAAATAGTAATATTTACTCTGGCTGAAAGAATGTGTGTGAAAATACTCAATATTTCCGGGATGATTTACAAACCTCTGAATATTTACAAATCTGTCAATAATTCATTCAATTCAATATTCTGATGAATGAAATATTGAAAATACTGAAAATACTTTTATACATTGCGTTTTTAATATTAAAAATATCTGTTAAAAATACGATTGTCGTTATTCATTACATCCTCAGAATTTTGTATCGATGATAAGATAATACTAAAGATTGTGTTTATCATCAATTGATTGCACATTTCAGTATATTCTTCCGTAGAAGACGAACCTGAATGGAAAAATGTTCCACCTTTTCGTGTTTTTCAGAAAAACAGGTTTAAAATGTTTTATGTAATATTTAACATTAAATCTTGCTTGTCTCCAAAAATATTGATGCTACGGGAAAAGAGGGTCAGTTTTAGAATCAGTACTTCAAAAGACATTACTAATCATTTGGCATTTATTTAAGTATAAAATGAGAAAAAGATGAAAAGAGGGGAAAAGGAAAAATACTGTGAAGCCTGCAATAAGTCTATACAATTTTAAACTATTTTTTTATTACTTTAAAAGTATCAGCTTAGAAAGCTTCGTGTTGATACAATATTTAGTATTTATATTAATTTATTTTAATACATATTTATATCAGGTGAGATCAACCTAAAGTAGATAATCATTCATTAAAAATGCAAATTTATGTAATTTACGTATATTTGAGATTATAATTAATTTTTATCTACTGTAGGTTTGTCTCATCTACTTTACATTAATGTCAATATCAACATGGGTAGCGGATTAATATTAATATATATTAGTACACAATTAAACGTTTAAATTTAATACTTAATATCATTTTCTAAATATTTAAATTTTCCCCCTTAATATTGGAAACTTTTAAAACTTGGAAACGTTTCCAAAGTATGATGAAAGTTTACAACCCTATAATTTTGTTCTCGAATTTTTATTTGATATCGTCGCTTCTCTTAAATCTTGAAGAATTGCGTGGATATAGGATCTGAGAAAGGTCCTTTGATGGGAATATGTCGTATGCTAAAGACTAAATCGGTGGAATGATGAGGTGAATGAGAAATACCACCTTCTTTGTGAATGTATTGAGTAAGAGTTACGATATTTGCCTTCTATCCTCCGTTCGATCGTATTCGTTCGAGGGACATTTTCTTTTATATTTTAAATTGTATTCGAAACTCTTTTCCATTACCACGTTGAATTAAAATGTTCGAGAAGGTGGGAAAAGTGTACACACTTCCGTTGTAAAATCAATATTCCAGATTTCAGAGAAACCAGACGGTCTTTATGTCCCAAAGGAGTTTGAAAAATAATGAAGTCTAGACTTGCCCGTAAATTACGTATGTCGTGCTGCAACCTCGTAATTTGATTACCATCGCAGTGCCGCACTTCAACATAAAAATTTTCCTTCGAATGAAAAATTAATGAACTTCCAAGTTTCCAATTTAAGAGGATACTTTATAGTTTGGTCTAAAAAAGTATTCATCTCGAATTTGTAAAAGTCCAGACTCAGGAAAAAATTATCCATTGCTTGGAAATCATTTGAATAGGAGAATTTAAAAATGCCAGTTCACCCGAATTGTAATCATTTTAATTTGCCGCTACACAGCTACCACAAATTCAACTAAATCTCGTCGAATTATTTGTGAAAGTTTTTAATTGGAACGGCATTTATTGACTAGAAGTTGTCTGCAATATGAGAAACTTAGCCGGTATAAATTTAATTCCGATCTTTATGAATAAAATGGTGGTGGCCGATTGAAATTACTAAATTTATTGGACCGATTAGAAATTTCACACGAAATCATGAATCAGCGTTCATAAATTCGCCAATTCTAATAATTTCCATTCAATCAATTGTTTGCTTGGGGAGTCTCTATATTAAAAAGAGGGCCATGCATAAATTGTTTTACACCTTTTGATGTAGAGGTGGTTCTAGAAAATTTTACGATATGATACATATGGGGAGGGTGGGGGGGGGTACGTAAATCGATACTGTTACATAACAGTTTTAACAAATTAACCCCATAAATAGTCCAGGATTCCAAAATTATGGCATAATGTTAATGTTTAGTAATTATAATATAGGATTTTAATAACTTTATAGAGACTTCATTGTCGGTGTGATATGATTAGTATACAAAGTCTTTCCAGCATTCTATGCAAAACCATGCATAAAAACAAAGCCTTTTTACAATTTTTTTAATAACTACGCATCCCAAAATTATTTATGTTTTCAAACTTTTAATAATGAATTATAGTCTTCTACTAAATTTTTGTTAAAAATATAAACTTAAGTGGATTGAGAAAATATTTGCGAAAATTGTACATTCTCATCAGAGAAGGCATAAGAATTGTGTAAAATTTGAACTCCCCCAGTTTCTGTCAAATGTCCACATTTTGAGACCCCCTGATTGCCCTTTGGTACACTCGTTTAGTGTCCTAAACTAAAGGTCAAGTTCGTTAGCCAGCCATTTTGGATAAAAATTCAAAAAGTGGGTACATTTTGAATATTTTTGAAACCACTTTTTTCAAAATTAAAGAATTCTCTGTACGGTTATTCATAGTATTCAAAAAATCGAACAATTTATCCCAATGACTTTTTTCAAAAAATCAAAAATCAAGAAATTACATTTTTCGGCCAAAATGTGCGAAATAGGTAAAAGATGAATACACCAAAATTGTGCATTTGAAAAAGATCTACAAATTTTTTATTAACCACTTTTTGATAGGATGCGTAGTTTTGGTTTTAATCATGAAAAACGTCATTAACAGTAAAAAAAATGTTGTGCCCGCTGCGTGGGCACTTTCTTACCACAACTTTTGTGTTTTAATTTCTTTTTCGTCTCGTGTGTGGGGTTTAAAAAAATTTAACTTTTCATGTTTTTGATGCTTTTTTTATATATTTTTTTATAAAATTTGACCTGACTAGTTTTTGTCAAAAGGTCCATGTTTTGAGACCCTCTGAATCCGAAAAACAGGTTTTTACGAATTTGTCTATCTGTATGTCTATCTGTCTGTCGTTATGTCTGTCTGTGAGCACGATAACTTTTGAAAAAAATTAATCTATTAGATTGGCTTTTGGTACACTCTTTTAGTGTCCTAATCTAAATAACAATTAAGTTCGTTAGTCAGACATTTTGGATAAAAATACTAAAAGTAAGCCCATTTTGAACATTTTTGTGTACACATTTTTTCATGATTCGAAAATTCTGTGTACATGTACTTGATAGTACTTGAAAAGCAAAATGTTACTTTTCGATAGCCCTACAAGATTACCATATCAAATTTTTGAAATTTTTCGAAAAATTCAAATTTCGACCGCACGAAACTAATTAAAAATCAAAAATTGCATTTTGCGGTCAAACTGTGCAAGATAGGGAAAAAAATGATAAGACAAATATTGTGCAACCCAAAAAATATCTACAAATTTGTTATGAATCACTTTTTTATAGGACACATATTTTTTGTTTTATTTATAAAAAAAAACACTGAAAATACAAAAATTCAATTTTTAGACACATGGCACAAGCTGAGTCAAAATAAATGGATAAAATTTTTTTACCAAAGGTAGAGCAAAAAAACTGTTATAAATGGTTTTTTTTTTACATTATCATCAGAGAAGGTATTAGATATGTGTAAAATTTAACAACCCGCCGCCTCCCCACAGTTTTTGTCAAATTTCCACGTTTTGAGACCCCCTAAATCCGAAAAATAGCATTTTACGAATTTGTCTGTCTGTCGGTCTGTCTGTAGGTATTTATGCCTGTCTGTCTATCAGCACGATAACTTTTGAAAAATTAATTCTATTAGGTTGGCCTCTGGTACACTATTTTAGTGTCCTAAACTAAAGGCCAAGTTCGTTAGCCAGCCAATTAACGGACGATATTAAAAAAATGTCAAGAGAAGAAAAAAATTAATTTCTAAATGCCCTGGAAGATTATCATAACAACTTTTTGAATTTTCTGGATAAATCAAAAAATAAATTTTGACTGCATATAAAATAATGGAAAGTCCAAAAGTTACATTTTTTCATGTAACATTTTCACAGTATTTTAAACATTCTCAAATATAATAATGCATTTTCAGAAAAAAATATATATGTATATACATATATACATAATTTAGAAGTTAAAAAACGGTAAAGCTGCTCAGTGTACCGTATGTGTAAAGATTAAATCATAAAATAAAACATTGGAAGTGAGCAAATTCAGTTTATGGAAAAACGACCAAAGTTGCAATAAAACGTTGAATAACCAAATTTTTTTTAAAAATGCGCATTTTTTATACGTGACAATGAAATTTGTTTATTTTAATACCAATGCAAGTTACGAATTATAATAATATACATTTATGGGAATGACATAAAATTTCGGGGATAAACTTGAGTGCGAAGCACGAGATACGTGATGAGAATGTGTTCGTTAAAGGCAAAGGAGCTTTAACAAAAGAGAATTCACAATCACAAAATTCCTGTTGTCGATACTTTCACCTTTAGTTTTAAAAAGTCTATGCAGGAAGATCGAGCGCGATGCGCGAGGTAAATGCATTATCGAGCGCGAAGCGCGAGACCCAACAGTCGCGCGCCCTAGGCGCCCTCAAACTTGCGAGCGCACATCTACGGGCTGTTATAGTAAATATCAATATTTAAAAAAATAATCCGTAGACTTCAGAAAAATAAAGAATAAATGATATATATTCATGCAATTTTAATTTATTTCCGATGTTCCTTAAAAGACATACATTCAGAAAAAAGATTGTTTGATTCACAGAAAAGTAATAAAGTATTCATTGGCTCTCAGCGTCAAAAAAATGTTTCCTTTCATTTAAAATTACTTTCTTTATTTTGAAATTATTTTTGTTTCAATGAAAAACAAAATATATGTTAATAAACGGTTTCTTTAATTGAAGTCGAATATTTTTCTTTGCGATTCTTGATTTTTCGATCCTTTCTGGCATTTCTGCTTTTCGACACTAATCAATTTTATAGACATATGTAGTATGGAAAATTCGCCAACTTGTTGAATTTTTAATGTTGGAATGAAAAATTCTTCAGTTTTTAAGTGCATAATTTAGAATGATATATCATTTTGGATTTTTTTAAACTTCAATTTTACAGATTTTCAATTCAAAATTTTTCAATTTTAAAGGTATTTAAATACAATGTCTTTAATTTGGATGATTTTAAGATCAACACTCAAGAGTGCTCAATTATAAATCTTTTAAATTGGAGAAATTTCAAATGTAAATTCCAAATTCAAAGTTCTTCCGGTCTTAAGAGTTCCAATTGAGAATTCTTGCATTTTGAAAATATAGAATAAAAAATTATTCAATTTTCAAGATATATATATATATATTTTAAATGTATTAAATTTCGAATTTTGTGTAAAGAGTTCGATTTTAAAGAATT
Source organism: Belonocnema kinseyi (assembly GCF_010883055.1). Lineage (NCBI taxonomy): Eukaryota > Metazoa > Arthropoda > Insecta > Hymenoptera > Cynipidae > Belonocnema > Belonocnema kinseyi. The sequence goes on along the minus strand of NC_046660.1, from coordinate 34,168,876 downwards.
AAAATTGAAAATTCTTCAATTCTTAATTATATATAACTTACAATGGTATAATTTTTTATGTGTTCTTTTCATTCAATCTTTAATATTTGTAATGAAAAACTTTTCAATTTTGAAGACAAATTTTATTATTTTGATGATTTTAAGATAAAAGTTCAAGATTTTCCATTTCTAAATCTTCTAAATTGAAGAAGTTCTAAATATAAATCACCAAAAATACATCATTTTTAATTGTAAAATTTAAAACTTGCGTATGGTTTTTTGTGTCATTTGAAAATTAAAAGCTCTTCAATTTTAAAGATTTACATTAAAAGTAGGACAATCTTTTTCAGTTAAAAATTCTCGAAGTTTGTAAATGTAGAATTGAAAATTGTTCTGAAAATTGCCCAATTTTCGAGATTTATATTTTGAAGATTTACAATGAAAAATGCTTCCATTTTAACGATTCAAAATTGAAATGTATTCAATTTTATATATTTTCAATTAAAAATTCTTCAATTGTGAACAACAAAAATGACAGCGTTGATTCATGTTTCGAAATTAATGTGATTTTTTACATGTGTAGCGTATATGTTAATTCAGGTGTCTCGGCTAGTAAGTAACTACATTTTATTTAATGAAACATAGCTAAAAATATTTGAAAAAGGTTACTTTTTAACCAAAAATGTTAACCAAAAAATGTGCACGGAGCAAATCGGCACTGGCACATCTGTGTACATATTACACGTCGCTCGATAGGTGAGAATTATGTTTTGAAAAGGATGACCGTTTTATTCTATTGAAAGTTAAATTAGTCGCTTTCCATTTCGTGGGATAAATAATGTGGTTGGACTGATCAAACCTTGGTATGAAAATATCTGATCACAATAACAGAATGTAAAAGTAAAAATGTTTTTCTGACGGAAATAGTGAGGTAGTCTTCGAAAGTAATATTTTATGAAGTGTCTCATTCCGAAATCCGGGATGAGTTGTCAAATATTTTTTTATAATACTAATCCATCCCCTTTTCCAAGTGGCCGTATTTGTTGGGATGATAAGATGCAACGAATATTTAACGTGTTTCGTCAAAAATCAAGTGGAATTTGTAATTCTATGAATTAGATTAATTAGAAAACAGTTTTGAAAGCGGCAATAAAAAAATAGTTAATGCGACAGAAGAGTGAACACCGATAATTCGGAGAATTTAATTTTACGATGCATCGATCCGGCGGCTAAAAGGCTCCCCAAAAACTAACCACTGCAGTCAATTTATTACTAAGCGAAGCAAAGCACGGTAGCAATCATCCCGGTTCACATCAAGTCAAATCATGAATGTTTATTGTGCACTTTTTATAGTGAATTGCTTCTTTTAAGGATCATTTGTTTATTTAAAGCTCTCGTTTATTTAGAGACGGTTTTAAGTTACTAAGTACTTATAATTTTATTACTGTTTATTTTAATGTTATTAAATCGAATGCTTTTAAATTGGTACGATTTAATATTCAGATGTATCTGAATTTAACATCAATACACCATTTTTATCATAACTTTTACATTTAATTTATTAGTAGTTTCTAACCTTCAAATTTCGTAAAGTTAATTAAAATGAATTAAAACAAATTTAATATTATTTTATTTTGAAAATAAACTTATTCAAACACTTAAGCTTTCCATTTGAAATCCTAGTTGTTTCGAACAGATTTAGTATTATTTAAAAAAAAATCATATTTTTATAATCCAATAAGGAATATTTCACTTTTAAAAATTTATATTTATTTGCAACCTGGTAAGTTTAAAAATAAAAAATATTTTGAACCTAAAGTTGAAAGAGTTTCTAACTACAAAGAACTAAAAATAAACTTCATTTAAAATTGCATAATTTAGTTCGATATCAAGTGACTTTTAGATAGTAATTAGATTTTATATGAATGTTTACCAAACATAAAACGTTGTGTATTCTCTTCCGGCATATTTTACCGGATATATTTTTCTCTTCTGAATGGAAAAGTACGTAAACTTATAACTTCAACAGGAATCGCAGGATTATGTGCAGGAGGGAAAAAAAGGATTGGAATTTAAAGATGGCAGTGTAAAGTCAGTGCCAAATGTCGAGGCCCGCTCACTTCTTTTGATTACAACTCGAATAAAAGAATATCTGAATCGTCTCGGAAAAAAACATTTGAAAACTTAATCGGCCGAATTTAATGATATAATTACTTTTATGCTAACAATTTTTTTTCAACTGTTAGATGGCAAAACGTCCCAGAAAACAGGGACTTAGCCTCCTCTTTCAGACGTCTACTGTTATCTGTCCCCAGGAGGAAGGCGACGTTAGTAAACATCTGAATAAATTGGCAGACATTCTTTCAACATTCTTTAATGCAATACATTTTTCAAAATTCTGAAATGTTCAATAATTTGCTTTTTACGGGGATTTATTTACAAATACTTGATCTGGAGTACGAATGAATATAGGAAGCCGTTTAATGGTTCCAAATGTGCAGTTTTGTGATGAGAGTGCAGTGCAATAATGAAATTTATGATAAAATCGTTGTTAAGAAAAAAATATCATTTCGAATATTTCTGACTTTAATCAATGTTGGCACGTGGTCCGGCACAGCAGGACAAGTGGTAGAAAAAAGTACCCTTTCGACGACAATTGTAACTCTGTTGTCACATCTATTGAGGGGAGTCGGCTTGCTTCTGAAGTTACTATTGTCATCTAAAGGGTACTAATGATTTTATCATAAATTTAATGTATTGCACTGCACTCCCATCATAAAACTGCATATTTGGAGCGATTAAACGGCTTACTACCTTTCTATCTTTCCCGATCTGTCCAAATTTGAGGTGTTTCACAATTTTTTAAAGTGTAGTCTTTCAAATTAGAGACTTGAAAATTAGAAATTCATATAATTCTTAGAGTGGACTAGAAATTATTTAAATATTGCTAAAACTGGACTAATGTTCAACATTTTAATTTATAGGGACATACATATAAGTTACAGTTACTTGTACCGTCTTGTAATGCAGAATATAAAAATGGTGTAGGTATAAATAATACAAATAATCTTCAGCGTAATAGTGCAAAATTCCTTCGTGTCTGCGTTATGAAATCGCATCGTTATATAGAGTTTTGAATGCGTCGGAAATATTTGACGAAGCATGTGAATCGGAATTCCGACACGAAATTTGCTGATGCCATGTTTCCTGGTTCTATATATGAACACGCGTACCTCGGAACTTTGATACAAATAATAAATATCATCATGGTATGATTTACTAAAAGAGAAAAATAAAAAAAAGTTATTTCGATGCAACAAGATTAGAATCATGTCAAAAACCTTAAAAACAATTACACATTATTTATAAAGATATCATGGTCAGATTTTGATTTACATTTTATTACTATTTTTAATTTTTCTATGTAAATTATTAAATACTTGAGTTTCAATTTTTCTTGTCAAATTTAAATTGCCCATTTTTTAGAATATTGCAATTTTGGCTACTTTTAAATTTAGATAATTTAAACTTGTGTTTCAAATTTCAATGTAGCTACTTCCAAATTACATTTTCTTTTAAAAATTAACATTAAAATTTCGAGACACTTAAAAATTTCCAGCAATGAAAATTCGGAAGTTTCCAAAGGAAGACTTTTAAGTGAAATTGTTTCCACAAGTTCCGAGCTTTTTAAGTGATCATAGGCTTTGATTGAAAACATGAGGATGGTAGCCCGATAAAGACTTCTTGAAGATGACACCACGAAAATGTTATTTTAAATATAACAAAGTGCTAACCTCACATAGTTCTGTAAATTTGTAATTCCCACGTTTTCTTAAGTTAATGTCAGATTTTAAGATACTCTTCAAATCGATCTGATTTTTAATTCATAAAGAAAGGAAATAAATTTTTATCTTTAAAAATCACTATTTATTCCTGAAAGGAAAACCGGTACATTCTGTTGCTTTTATCATTAGATAATAAAGGAGCAAACCCAAGAAATTTTTTTAAGATATACAACTAGAGCCTATCATTTGTATGCATGAAGTTGATAAATTTTTACGAGATGTTTTATGCTGAGAGCTTCAGTGTACCTTTCGTATTAATATGGTGCGTGAACTCTATTCAACTTTAAGCCGATCTCTGAAATGTAAGAACGTGACCAGACTTAAAAACAGTTTTAGAATTTTATTTACTCTGTCAGAGGTTATTTTAAAAATCACATGAATCTTCTCAAGGAAATTGTAGCACTAGAGTTAAAATCAGTAGCCAATTTTTTTGGTTAATTATTTTAGGGACATTCTCACATTATAAATTTAAAAGTAACAAGGCTTTATTGAACATCCGGATAATATAATTATTTATTTTCAGAACTCAGCAAAAATTATTTTAATTTTCTTCTAGATCATTTTTAAGAATGTTGAAATTAATTAAAGATTGTTGTCTCAATATCAATGTGTATCTTATTTAAAATAATAAAAAAGTAATTTTTTAGATTTGGCCTATTAATCAGTATTTCATATCGCAAACTTTAGCAGATAATATAGCTTCAATGCGACGAGAAATACTGCTTAAACAGTTCTCAACTTTTCTCTTTATCTTTCGACAAGGTTTCCAAATGTGATTGAGTATATCCAAATGGGGGCCGTTCATTTTCCGGAACGGTAAAAATTAAGAAAGGTAAAATTTCAGAATGGGTTATAATACATAATGGTAAAACTTAGGAATAGCAAAAAGTAGGAAAGAGCAATAAGTAGGA
>NC_046660.1:34160927-34164041 GCF_010883055.1 Belonocnema kinseyi | reverse complement strand
CTTTATGTGTTGCTACAAATGGTATTTCGACTAGTATAATTTCAGACTACTGGTTCACACTGCATTCAATACTGTGAAAACTGCTCATTTCACAGTGGGTACACTTTAAAGCTTAGCTTTGTTGTTTGAAATTATACATCTTACACTCTACTTTTTTCAGCGTTCAAGTCCCCTACAAGTTTTGTAAATTTAAAGATGGGATCTCCCTTAGTTCTCGAGAAATATTTAAAAATGTAGATATGCTAAAATGATGCACACAATGTGAGAAACCATGTAAACAATAGACGAACAATGGTTTACCCAGAGTCGGAGAGTCTGAACTTTGAAGTTCGCGCTATTATATATTGTTCTAAAACTAGGTCCTATTACGAATAATTAAAAAAATAGACCTCAATATCATTACAATTTCCAAAATTGTGGAAGTTCAAGAAGGAAAGGACCAAACTTTTAAATTTAGAATCTCTTCTAAGCTTTTTGATTAAAAAAAAATATATATTTTAGGGTTTTTCTTTCATCGCATTAAAGAACAAATATTATTTTCATCAAAATTACAGACAATAGCTGATATTCTTCAGATGATTTGATATGGAATTGCTCATATCAACGTTCGTACAGAAACACGATAGATTGAAATTGGAAAAAATTGGATTCTCACCATTTCCTCTGTGATTCTCGGTGTTCTGATATACGTTTCAAGTTCTTCTACAGGTTGTACATTGGATGGATCGTCCAGCGAACCAGCTGAATTAAAACCCGTTCCCTGAACAAATCTTACACCAGTTAAAAGATTGTACTGGTAAAATATGACACATATTCCTATCAAGGCAATTACCCCCATTTTCATCGATGGCTTCCTCATATCGACACCTAGAAACATTCAAGAAAATTATACCATTAAAATTTGTTATAATTATTTTATCCTATCTAAAAAAAGTGGTGTAATGCATACATTATTGTCAAGCTAATTGGTTGCGACACTGCGTGAATATGAATTTTCGTGACTGTTTTCAGTTTGTTCATCAATTAACAAAGATAACGAATTTTATGTACCATCAATTATAATAATATAAATTAAAATTTCGAAACAAGTGATTTTATTTTGTGATAGAAGATCGAATTTTAATTGTAAATGATTTTTTAATTTTGAGAAATAAGTCTGTTCTTAACATTTTACAATGACTCAATAATTTGTAAACTTTTTCACACCTTTAGAGATATGAGAAAAATTAAATGAAACAAAAACTATTAATATACAATAAGATTTCTGGGAAATTTTTAAATGACTTAGGTATTATATTAAAAGATTAGTTTTAAGTTTCCAAAAAAAATCTCGACAAAGAATCTGAACGATTTTAATACAGTTTTTTTATTTTGAAAGATTTTAAAAACTTCTAAGAAAACTGAATTACTTCAAAAGATATTGAATGGTTTTAGAGGTTTTAAAATTATTCGAACGCAATTCAAATCTTGAGAAGATTTCCAGAAATTTGTTTAAAAATGTCGATTTTTGAAGATTTCGAAAAAAAGAAGCTTGTTCAGAATTTCTAAGAGTTTTGAAAAGAATCAAAAGCATAATGTTAAAATTGTTGGAAAAAATTCCAATTATTTTGTTGTTGAAAAACGAATTTTAAGAGAAAATTAAAAAAGATGTCAAAACATTTAAAATGACTTCTAAGATCTCCAAAAAAATTAAAAGATTTTAGAGTGAAATTTTTCAATTTTTAAAAATTAAAGCATGTTTAGGGGATATTTAAAAGAAAATCTAGACTTTTGAAGATTTCGAAAACAAGAAGTACACGATTCGAAACCAAAATATCTCTTTTTATCAACAAGAAGCTTTATATAAATTTTGAAGGTTTCAAGAGAATACCATTTTTTCCAGAATCCTGGGAGAATGATTTTTTTTGCTCAAACATTAATTTAAAGCGAAAATTGAAAGATTCCAAAAGATTTCCTAAAATTAAAAAAAAAGTAGAAGATTTTAAAGCAAAATTTTCAATTTCAAAAAATCTTTGAAAAAGTTCAAGTAAGTATAAGAGATTTTTAAAAATTAAAAAAAAATAATTTTGAACTTACAAAATTTTTAAACAAAATGTACATTTCGAATGAAAAATTCGAAGCTTTTTAAGAATTTTGTAAGATTTCAAGAAAATAAACCACTTTTCTTAACAATAATAGGACAATTAAAAACGATATTTCATTTTTTTAAATTAATCTTTAAAGAAAATGTAAAAAAATTACAAAAAATTTCAAAAGATTTGTAAGAATGACGAAGAAAATTAATATTTTCTGGTAGAAATTTAATCTTTTATTTTGTTAAAAATGTAACTGGTTAAAAATTAATCTGGTTTTGGTTGATGATTGAACTAATTTGGTTAAAATTCGTTTTTCTAATGAATGTAACTGTTTTTTTTATAAACATCATGTTTTTTAGATAAAATATTAACTATTAGATTTTTTTGGAGACTATTTAGTTGAAAGTTCGTCTTTTTGGCAAAAGATTAATCTATTTTCTTCTAGGATTTAGCTATTTGGTTAAAAACTCTTCTTTTTGGATGAATTCAACTGTGTTTGATTTAAAATTTAAATGTTTTTTCGATTTAAATATTAACTTTTTAAATTCTTGTTTAAAAATTAGAATTTCTGGTGAAAAATTTAACTTTCTCGTTCAAGATTAAGTTTTTTAATGGAATTTTGATTTAACATATATCAATTCTTCAAAAGTATTTTTGAATTATTTCCAGGAGATGTCGGAAGATAATCTCAAGATATGAATCCCATCTAGAACGTTTGGAATTTCATGAAACAAAAGACAGAAAGCACGATCCTACGACCAAGTAAGAACTAATTCGGATTGGGCCCGTTCATTTTTCGGAACGGGTAAAATTTAAGAAAGGTAAAATTTCAGAATGGGTTATAATAGATAATGGTAAAACTTAGGAATACCAAAAATTCGGAAAAGAAATAAATCAGAAATCCAAAACTCTGAATAGTATTTATTCGGAAACCAACGAAGCGGAATGGGTAAAAATTCGGAAACGTTAAAATTAGGAGGGTGAACAATTAGGAATAAGTAAAAATACGGAGAGGAAAAATTCGGAAAGTAGAAAGATT
>NC_046660.1:34157579-34160827 GCF_010883055.1 Belonocnema kinseyi | reverse complement strand
AAAGTGTCCCAGAAGGCGTCTTTTACTTCTCTAGGATCACTATCAACCGGCGCGTAGCATGCTATGATAAATAGTCTTCTGATTTCTACTTTCATTCTAGCCCACTGCAGTCTGGGAGACACGAAACCATGGTCTCCGAGATGATGCTTTACTCTTTCATTAAAAATCAAACCTACTCCTTGTTTACCATGTGATTCACAGTCTACTCCTGACCATATTTCAAATCCGCCTTTCAACACGCCGTTTTTTACGTCTTTCCTGCGCTATATATCGTAATTATCGCATTATAATAGCGCAAAATCGTGATATCGTACATGGAAAGTTTTTACATTATATACCGCATAATTGTGCAATCTATAACGTAAGAAATGGGAATTCCCATCCGTCATTGGCGGATCCAGAGGGGGCGATCGGGGCGATCGCCCCCCCCCCCCCGAGCTCTAAGTTTTTATACTTATAACTTGAAATATTTTTTTTTTTTTGCTTTTTTCGATTTATACGCCCCGATCGCCCCCTCCGAGACCAAGGCCTGGATCCGCCGCTGCCATCCGTCAGTTACATTTTACGCTTTTGCTAAATTGTATTAAGTAAGTTCTAATTCGTCTACAATAATGTGATTTATTTCGGAGGAAATATATCAGTAAGTACATATTTTTTTATGTTTTCTGTCGTAGATTCTACATGTTTGACTGAAATTTGCTCACTTCAGCGCGACGCAGTTGACGAGTTCAGAATTATTTTCCTAACCTCAGTGAAACTTTTGCTGAAATATGTTTAATCATTAACAGTTACAGGTCTTGCCTGCAGCAAAGTTTTAATTATCTCTGTGATTGTTTTAAATCTAGAGTCCCGATTTATAGCTCGAACTGACTCATACTCTGCCTTTTCCCATTGCTGCTAAGGACGCTGTAGCAGACGACAGCAACAAAATTTAACTTAATTTTTTTCTGTGATATTAGTGCATTATAATATCGTACAAAGCTCCGGGACCTGATTGTACGTTATCATATTGCGCTTTCTTGCAATATAGAGATTTTGCGATATCATTGTGTGATATCTTTTTCTCCGTGTTTGGCCACTATATATTTTCGATATTACAATTATGTAGTATTACAATTTTGGAACATTTCCATATAATCAAAATTAACTATCCTCACATAAAATTGGATCACGATTTTTTCTGTCCATAGGAGGGAACAATGATTTTAAGTTGCAGGTTTATTGACTTAACACATTTGACAAAATGTTAATGAATTTAAAATAAAAGTTGAGTTTAAGTAACTTAAATAGATATAATTTTAAATTCAGATTACAGATTATTCGTTCTTTGATTACTTACCCCTTTTTTATTTTAAATTAAAAATATTGAACATAAACTCAATTTGACTGAATGTATCATCTGATCGACATTTCATACCCTTTATCTGTTTTCCTTCGTGTACGAACATTAAATTTTTATTTTAAATTCACAAATTATTTATCAATCGATTCCTTAAATTACCATAAATAAGTAAACTCCTCAAATATTTACAGGCGTTATTTGACATAACCATACATGTAATATCCCGGATATTTCAGCTGAACATTTTGGATCTTTGAGAGTACCCTCTGACTTTTTAAGATCTACAGATGCTAGCTTTGAACATCTAGATTGTTGTCCTTTAGTTAAACATAAAATATGTTAACGTTGAACATCTAGATGTTACGTTTGAACAAACATTTTTCCCCGTGTAAACGCTGCTTAAATTACTGCTTCATGTTGTAAGGCTTCACTTAACAACTGGTAGACCTTACGTTTTCCCAATTTGAATTATAAATGGTAAATTATACAGTTTACAACTTGTAAGCTATCCCCTTTCATACTGCGATGGGTAGTGGAATGCAAAATAGATGTTGCAGTTTGCAATAGTAATCCGGTATACCAATATAAGGCTTCACCCCGCACCAATTTAGCAGTGTAAAATTGTAGCATCTCATTTTTCGGACTGTGTCAAATGCTGTCTGAGAGTGTTAGAGGTACATTGTAAACCGGGAAATTAATATTACTGGGCGATATTATAACATCTCCATTTGCTATTTGACGAGCGAGATATGTTTTATTTCACACTATATTAAGTTTACTTTTATAATTAATTATTAATAATTAATTATTTTTCTAATAAAGACTAAAAGACGTATTGAGATTATAATAAACTTCATATCTGCCGTACTAAGGAAAATCTTACGCAAGTGGCATTGTCGTTTAGGTCGAATTTAACATTTTCAGTTACGAGAAAATGGACCGTAATCGCGAAGTCAGTTACGTAAGCTTTTCCTTAGTATGCACGGAGGAAAATGGAAAAATAATTTGTGGGTCAAAATATCTCAAGTGTGCCACTATTAAATCCATGGTTCTATTTTCAAGTAAATTATACAGTTATCAATTCGCTTTTATATCAAAATAACTCCCCTAAAATATTTTTGCAAAACATTTTTTTAAGTTATTAACAATCAAAGTTCTTGATCTTTTTTTTTCAAAAATGGATTACTCGCGAACGGTTCATCGAAATTCAATAATTGAGTTATAAAAATTTTTGTTACGTAGTATACTTTACGCTAATCAAATTTTCGGTAGTAAAAAACATTTTTTATTGTTTAAATAATCGTTTGTTTTAAACAATTGAAAATTAATAAAACGTCTCCGCCTGTATAAGAATTCTTTCACGTGCCAATAGATTCTACAATCTCTTCCAAAAATTTTGGTATAATTAGCTAGAGCGTCCGACATAGGCTTAGGTTTCAGATTTCAGGTTAGTTCAAATCCCACGAGGGTGCGATTTTTCATAGCGTTTAAGCATTCAATTACTTTTGTAAGTGACCGCACGTGCAATTGCATGATTTCACAGATAAATTCAATGCAGTTATTAAAAATAAAACATTTTTTTTTGTTTTATATATATAGTTATATAATATTTCCGCCTGGGTAGCAGCCAACATCTATTTCTATTTTAAATTTGTTGTTTTTAAAATGTATCACATACAGATTTGTGTGATATAAAATATGACATATATACGTGTGATATCTTACATATAAGTTTAAATAAAAGATGGCAAAACAGATGGTCTAGTTCTGTTAGTTTTTATCATTAAAGTAGATACGAGAGTAGATATGAGCAGTTCCATGTCAAATCATCTGAAGAATTTCATCTGTTGTCAGTAATTTTTGATGAAAATTCTAATATCCGCTCTTTAAGGTGTTGAAAGAAAAA
>NC_046660.1:34155159-34157479 GCF_010883055.1 Belonocnema kinseyi | reverse complement strand
TTCCCCCCTACTATTTCTCATGTTGACAATTTCTGAACTTTTGTTTCCTTTCATTTTTTTATAAAGTAGTTTCCTGCTTCCTTCAAAGTCGTTTTGTATTTTATTGTCATTTATTATTGAAATGGTATTTGATTACAACAAATGTATACATACATTGGAAATTTATAAACAATTTATAAAGTTAGAAACAATTTTTCACGTTATAAAAGACTATGAGCAGGTCATTGTATGTATATTAGGGTGGCTCAAAAAGGCTTTTATTTGTTAGAGGGCAACGATCCACCCAATTTCATTCCAAATCCGAAAAAAGAAATTCCCTAATTTTTTATTTTTTTATTTTTCGATTTTAACAGGTGCTGGTTTTGACTTGAAGTTTTCCATGTAAAATGCATGGGAAAAAATCACTTTTTTGAGTTTTTGGAATAATTTTTTCGGATTTGAAAAAATGTGACGGGAAAGTATAGAGGCCTGTAGAGCATTATCAAACGAAGAATTTCCTGTATCATATATATGGGGTTGACGCCCCTAACACACCCCCACGAGTACCAGAAAACTACCCTTAAAACAAAAAATTTGAATTCTTTATGAAATCGACATTTTGAGCACTGTATTCTGGTCTTTTTTTACTTAAAATTATTAATATTGCTCTAATGGACTATTTATTATCATTGGTTAATTAATTTTCAATTATTTAAACAAATTGAATTTATTTAAATATTTCTTTTTCGAAAAAAATGTGCCCCCCCCCCACATACTTAATTGGTGGTGGAAGGGGGACCTACAGTTTAAGGTGGGTTCCAAACCACCAAAAGAGCAACAGCTTTAAGTAGTTAGAGAAAAGCTTTTTCTCTAGAGAGTCTAGAGTCTCGAGGTACCCAGTCCCACGACTCTCCGGAGATGAACAACTTCCTTTGCTAGGCTAATGTTTCCGTATGGCCGGCCGAGACTCTTCTAGAGTGCGAGGCGGGAATCGAACCCCCAAGCCGACAGAGTGGGTCCAAAGCCTATGCTTTAGCCCCCACGACCATCGTTCCACTTTTGTTAGTCTAGTGGAATATTTAATAACATTAGGTCATTCATTTTCAAACATTTAAAAAAAAGGAATATTCAACTAGACCTATAGTAATAATTTTTAAGGAAGAAAACGAAATTTCGAAAAAAAATGGTTTAAACGAATACTGTTTGTTTCAATAATAAATCATTAATGAAACAACGTTAATCAATATTCTGCTAGACTAATAGTAATAATTTTTAGGAGGAAAAACGAATTTTCGAGAAAAAAATTATTGAAACAAATTCCATTTGTTTAAATAATTGCAAATTAATTAACCAATGATAATAAATATATCCACTTGACCAATATTAATAATTTTAAATAAAAAAATACGAGAATACAGTGTTCAAAAGTTCGATTTCATGAAAAATTGACATTGTTGCTTTTAAGGGTAGTTTTCAGGTACTCGTGGGGCTATGTTAGGGGTGTCAAACCCATATGTCTGCTAGATAAAATTCTTCGTTGGATAATTCTCTACAGGCCCCCATACTTTCCCGTCACATTTTTTTAAACCCTAAAAAATTATTCTAAAAACTCAAAAAAATTATTTTTCCCCATTTATTTGACATGGGAAACTTCAAGTCAAAACCGGCACCTGTTAAAATAAAAAAATAAAAAAATAAAAAATGAGGGAAATACTTTTTTTGAATGTGGAATAAAATGGGGGGGGGGTGATCGTTGCCCTCTAACATGTAAAAAAATTTTTCCATGCATTTTTGGATCACCCTAATGTACATAGCAGAGAAGTTCATATTCATGCCTTTAATTAAAAGCTGTTCTATGAAAAAATCGGATCTTCTAATTGCTGAAACTATTTGTTCAAATTTTTGAGTTACGGAAAACAAAATTGCACTTTTCAAATCTACGTTAATCATTACATAAAATCCATGGGTTGATCAATTTTTCTTCTTCACCCAATTTATTATGTAGTAAAAATGCATGCTGAAACAGGTGTGGTCCTACGTGATTTTTTATTTGTCCTACATGGATAATTGGACGAAGAAAAAAATTGTCCATCATATGGACCTTATGTAATTGTTTCTGTTGAATCGAATGGTGCAATTAGTTTTCCTGTCAACTCACAAATTTAAACAAAATGCTTGCTCCATAAAATATGCAATCTGGTACAGAGAAGTCCGTGAAAAGAATCAGGTTTCAGTTGTCTTATACGAGGGTAGTTCAATAAGTCCTTAGAATGAAGTATAAAAACAATTTTTTTTGGTTAAATTTTTTTTTATTTTTCAACATAATCTCCTTGGAGCTCTA
>NC_046660.1:34149103-34155059 GCF_010883055.1 Belonocnema kinseyi | reverse complement strand
TAGTCGGGAGTGGTGCTGACTGAAAACAGATGATTTGGAGCGATTCGCGCGCCATCTGTTGGTCATTCTAAGGACTTATTGAACTACCCTCGTATATATGGAATCCCAAGTCGATTTTTATCAGGAATTCGAACGAAATTAAGGGGCATTTTGTCATATTTGCCAATTATTTCGATAAATTTAAAATCATTTGGCTTAAAACTATAAGATCAGTCTAAAAATTTATCGAAACATAATGAGGCTACGAAGACATAATGTCAGAATTATGTATGGTAATTATATTTTATCTAAAAAGGAACAAAAAGAAACTTTCGTTACGTTCCTTTTTGTTCCTTTTGGCGTACAACTTTTTTAAAAGACGATTTTGGACATGTGTCTCCATAGCTGGATTATCTTTTTAGTAATTTTCAATACTTAGCATAGTTGTCAGGTGAATTGTATTTAATTCATGAAAATAATTAGAAAATATTGGACAATGCCCCTTAATTTCGTCTGAATCCCTGATTTTTATCTTTTTATTTCTGTTGATAAAATAAACAAAAGCAGACTTTTCTGCAGTAGATATTACAATCTGGCGTATTTCTCTGGTATATTTACTATTTTATAGAATTTTTTAACGAGTTGTAAATATTTGATAATAGTTATTATATTTATGATACTTACTAAGCTATTAAAAAGAAATTTTATTCCATATACAGAACAGCTAAAACCAGATTCTTTATACGGACTCGTCCAAACTTGATTCTATATTGATTCGAGTAGTCGAATTTTTGAAACAATTAACTTCTGTGCTATGTCTATTGACCTGTCTATAGACTTCGATAAAGTTAAAAATTCTTTATAACTTTATAAATTATTTCTGAATTTCCAATTTATGTACATTTTTCGTAATCAAATGCCATTCCAATAATAAATCACAATGATTTTGGTACAAAATAGTTTTTTTTACAAGAAACTGATGTACTAAAGTCTTTAATAAAATAAATTGCTTACAAAAAATACTTTGATTATCATACAAATTATTTGTATTCTAAGAGTAACTGCATAAATTCAATTTCAATTTTTAAAAAATAGTACAACAGAAATAATAATAACGAATAACCATAATATGTGAAAAAGCAAGGATATTAAATAAAAATGTAGTATTAAGAGGGAAAGAGGGAATCAGTACTTTGGCGGAAAATATTTTATTATCATTCCGAATAAACGAGAGATATTGATTTAGGTATCGTTCAATATTTAGTTTGATCAAGTAATTTCTAGGTGCAGTTTTTATTTTCCTAAGTGATTATATCATTCTTAGAAATCATGCGGACTCTCCCTTCCATAATGGTATTGTAGAGTACTACGCATAAAACTCATTTGACATGAGGTTTTCCTACATATAATGGTTAATTATTCGGAAAAATTTTTTAAACATAATATCGGAAAAAAATATATACCTTATCTGTATAACTAGTAGCTTTTCTAATTGGTAAATAATTCTTAGATATAATTTTAAATGCATTTGGTATGAATCTTTAATTAAAGATTAATTATTCAAGAGTAATTACAAAAAAACTATCTTTACTCTTTTAATATGACAGTTTTATTATAATAACATATATTTATAATATAGTTAATGTAAAAATCGCTTAGTATTAAAAATTAACTATTTCATAATGGTTACATGTAATGAATATTTTATAATTAATTAATAATTAATCGATCATATGAAAAACATTAAAACATATATTAAAATTTGTTGTTGTAAATCTAAATTTGTTTAAATTTTTTGAAATCTTGACATGTTTCAAATTACTTTAAAAGCTTTTCTAAACTTCAAAATATCTCATAAACTTACTCAAATTTTAATCGATATTTCGTAGGATTTCAAAGATTTCCAAATATTTCAAGGGATTTTCAAGGATTTTAATGATTTTAAAGGACTTGAAAAAATTGAGTTCCGGTTGTAAACTATTTCTTAGAATTTTGGTAGATATTGAACGATTTTATAGGACCTATAAGGCTATAGGATATTTTAAAATATTTCAATAATTTGGAGTTCATCCTGAATTCTCATTAATTTCTTATGAATTCTTAATAAAATTAATAAAATAATAAATAAATAATACATATAAAATAAAGAATATAAAATAATAAATATAATAACAAATAATAAAATCCTGAAGTTAAGGATAACAAAAAATGAAAAATGAGAAAAGTCTAAAAGTAAAGTTTTGCGGCCACCCTGCTGTTTGGCTTCGTACAAAAATCAAAGTTCTTGCTCCATTTACATATATTATGTAATATAATATACAATGTGTATAATTAAACAAGAACCCAACAGTTTACAGCGGCAATAATTTTAATGTACAAGAAAATGGTCCTTTTGATTATCAACATTTATATGTTGTGTTAACTAATATCCAGAATTTTTAATGATTTTTCGTATTGTAAAAAAAAATTATTTTTAATCTTTCAGGAGATATTAAGTAAAAATAAATTATTAAATCTTTTCTTTGAAATAAAAAATAAGAAAATGGTCTTTAAAAAGAAATTACTTATGTGATCGTTTTGTCTGATCACTACAGAAAAAATGCTTTCATTTACAGAAAGTCTTTTGTTAATTTGTTTAATTAATACATGTACATTCTTCTGGCAGCCCTATTTTTCGTAGGTACCAGGATAATCTAATTTATACTCCTTTTGTGCAATTATATTTAATAAATTGACTTTCTTCAGTGTATGTTTTTAAACTGATTTTTGTCACAATATTTTCAAGTTGATGTTTTAAAAAATGTATTTTTATAAATACAAGATTCAATTATCCATAACTCGGTTAGGTCGCACTAGCAGGGCAACCAGTCGCTATATATGTATTTTAAAATCATTCAAGCGTTTTTCGTATAACCCACTGTATCCAACTAGTGCGATTAAACGAGTGACTAATAGATTTATGGTCCAATTTAGTAAACCTGCTTATATTCTTAAATATCTTTGATAAATCCCGTTAATCGATAAAGCCTTTTCCGCCTAATTGGATTTTGGCAGGTAATAACTAAATTATTATTAATGAGAAATTAATGAAAGCTCACGATGAAATAATTTAATTAGGAAATAGATTATAGATATTTAATCTTGTATATTGAAATATTCGCTCTCAAATAAAAGACTTATGAGATATGATATCAAATTACTGAGATTCCAATCATGAATATTTTGAGATCTTATGATAAATTTCACGATTGTCGCATGGGTACACCAATTTCAAATTCAACTCAGGAAGTGCATAGTCCAGCCGAAATTAGAATATTTGATGCATTCCACACCTGTTCAGATTGCCTATGCGAGTTTCCTTTATCAAAAGGAATCATCTCTATTCCTACACCATATTTATGTTCGAATGCTCATATGAGCTTTACGTAATAATAATTAATTTATAATTCTGGTGCTAGGAATTTTATTGCAATTAAATTTGCAATAAACTATATTAATACTTCAAAATTTGGAATACTCCCACCTTTCCACTGTTCCTAATTAAAAATATTCAACAATAGGACGCGTGATTTTTGTTTTGCAGCCCCCTAAAAAGGGATTCGTCGCGGGTAAGGGTGGGATGTGGTCCACTTCCACTCTCCCTATAATCACGCCAAACATCTTTTTTTATGATTCAATTATTCTGTTGAAAATTCATTTTTTTGTTGTTGTTAAATTAACTATCATTTTTCAATTTTTTGTTGCTGTTGAAAATTCAACTTCTTTGGTTGGAAACTCATTTTATTTATTTTTATTTATTTATTTTTTTATATTTATTTATTTTATTTATTATCGACTTCAAATATTATAGGAATTTAAAAGGTTTCAATCTCAATTCAATATGGTTCCTACATTAATTTAATTTTTTTAAATAAATTTAGCTATTGTTCTCTTATTTTTGTAAAAAATCATCCTATTTTGTCGATTTGAGAGCTAGTCAAATTTAGAAACGTTCTAAATTAAAGTAATTATTGTAAAAATGTCGAGCTTTGATATGAGAGACATTAAAGATACATTTCGCCTCTTTTTATAAAATGCCAATGCACACAAATTGCACAACTGGCATTCTCTTTAAAAATAGTATATCGCTTCCAACTTTTGTTTATTTTATTAACTCACTGTTAAGAATATACTTTAATTCATTCTTCATTAAAGTATCATTAAACTTCATAATTCATATCGCAATGTTAACCAAGGAAATACAAATGTCTTAGAAATAAAACATGGACAATACGATTTTAGTTAATGAATGTGGATCGACAAAAACTGACCCAGGTCGTTAATCATCTAATTTGAGAAAACACCGTTAACTAAAAAGTAAACGAAGCCGAGAAAATCGACGAAAACTGTTCGAATCTTTATCATCTAAAATGCAGTTAACGGTGTTGATTGGGATGCTGAAATTCAGAAAACGCTGTAACGGGCAGTTACGGCTCTCTTCAAATCGCGAACCTAAGAAATAGGCCTGCTGTGATTTAAGAAAACGCCGTTCACCGCAAAAGAATTTCGCTGCTCAAAATCAATGCAGTTACGGCGTTTCTCGAATTACAAACTTTTTTCTTAGGGTTCGATGATTCCGGAGAATGCCGTAAGCATGTACGGACTTCTTCGAAATCACGAAGGCTCGAGATCACCGCCCGATAATTTAGTAAAGTCCGTAACTGCCCGTTGCAGCTATTTTTCGAATTTTTCTTGGACGTATTCAGCTGTCCATGATTTAAGCCTGCAGTTAACGGCCAGTTACGGCTTTCTTCCAAATCACGACTCGCCAAATTTGGCAGTTAACGGCGTTTTTACAAAATTTAGAAATAATTGTTTTAAAAGTTATTAACATTTTTTAAAAAATTATTAATGAGATGCATGCTTTCTTCACGATTCCAACGATATAAAAAACTCATTTCTCGATTTTTTGCAATTAGCGGTGTTTTCTAAAATCACGGCAGAGTTTTTTCTGAATATACACGGAGAAAAAGATATCGCACAATGATATCGCAAAACCTCTATATTGCAAGAAAGCGCAATATGATAACGTACAATCAGGTCCCGGAGCTTTGTACGATATTATAATGCACTAATATCACAGAAAAAAATGAAGTTAAATTTAGTTTCCTGTCGTCTGCTACAGCGTCCTTAGCAGCAATGGGAAAAAGGTAGAGTATGAGTGAGTTCGAGCTATAAATCGCAACACCAGATTTGAAACAATCACAAAAAAAGTAAAAATTTACTGCAGGTAAAAATCTGGCAAGGTTAATTTTTGTTCCGGTGAACCTTTCACCTGGAATCGATGTAAACTTTGTCTTTAATTTTTTCTGTGATCGCTTGCTGACTACTCGAACCCTCGCGAGATCACAAAACAAGAAATACAATGTGAATGCGTAATAAACCTAAATTCTTACGTTATAAATTGTACAATTATGCGGTATATAATGTAAAAACTTGCAATGTACGATATCACGATTTTGCGCTATTACTATATAATGCGATAATTACGATATATAGTGCAAGAATTACGGTATATATTGTAATTCATGCGATATAGTTTTCTCAGTGTACTTCTGGGTTGCCCCACGATCATTTTGAGCCCAAAACTGCAACCCTTCACGGAAAAAAAAATTCTTGAGGCGAACGAGTGAATAGAGAATATATTATACTCAAAGAAAGTGTACGCTTGGATTAGGTAAAACGTTTAGTTAGAAGAGTTACACATTTAGTTATTTTATGTAAATTGTTCTCGTAAATCAGGAATTTGGGCAAAATTGCTAAGTTGAAAAGTTTATTATTTTCGACAGATTATGTATAATTGTATTATGTTCAGATTAGAAAAAAAGTTTAGTTATTATAGAAATATATTAACTTACAGTAGTCAATTTTTCGTCTGGTATCGCGAAAATGAATTTCCCTGAAATCCGTGTAATGCATTTGAAGGTCAAGTTTGTTG
>NC_046660.1:34122978-34149003 GCF_010883055.1 Belonocnema kinseyi | reverse complement strand
ATTTTCGCTGATCCAGGGATCTTTCTAAATTCCTTCGTTCGTTTTCAGCCTAATTTTTGGCTATAATAAGGAATAATATCCCTGTCACAGCTCAATTTTTTTTACCGTGTTCAATATTTTTAAAAATTTGTGAAAAACGTGAGAAAGAATCAGTTTTTTTTTAAATTTGCTTATTCCGATTCATCTTATGTCTCAAACACTCTGACAATGATTAAACTGCTTGAAATTTTCTAAGAAATGAAAAAAATCGAATATTCTATCTCTAAAAGTTTGAGAGTTATGATGATAAGAAGTCGATTTTAAGCGAATAATTTGTCCGTCGAGGCACACCGTGCACAATATTTCATGACAATAAAATTTTCTTGTGCAATTTAGGCTCGTTTATATTGTTGAAAGAAAGCTTCTGTATACCAAGCCGATACCGGTAAAACCATTGTCGGTACTAGTAACAAAAAAATGGTCGATACCGCTAAACAAATGTTTTAATGCTACTGTTCAGCCTTTAACCCTTAAACTGCCAAAACGCCACGACCGCTACACTGCTCTTCGAAGGCCAATAACTAAAACTGTTCGATACTACAAAAAATTAAGATACATCTATTTTCTTTGCTTAAGATCTCCTCTTTCCAATGTTACTAATGAAATTTCTCAAAAAATGTATTTATTATTCAAAAATGCAGTTTAAATAAAAAAAAAACTGATTTTTTGTGCCTATTTTTTTTGTGATCCATTTTTCAAAGTTTTTCGAGTCTATAATTATTCTGGGATCCCACTAACCGTTGGAATAAATGTCTAAACTTTAAGAATCCATGGTTCAAAGATCGATTTTTCGTTTTAGTATTTTCAAAATGGCGTCTTAATGACAAAATTTATTTATTTATTCCGAAAAGTGCATAGTTTTTCAATAAAAAAATTCCCAATTATTCCGTAATCTTTATTTCACTCTGACTTCAAACGACACGGCCACTGTATTTTCATTTCGAAAATTTTCGAGTGCATCCAACAACAAACAAATGACTAAGCGTTAAAGCCCCAAAAATTTCAACAAACTCTTAATCGGTATGGGATTCCGATGAAAGTGATGAATGTATCATCGTACCTAATCCAGATTACTCTGGCTCTGATGGAGATGATTCGTCAGATGACGAGAATTCGAGATCGGAATTTTTCGGACCGAGTGTATCATATAGATCTATTTTTCATAATTACACAGCATCTCAAAAACAATTGGAACCAGATCACGTTTTTTCATGGTAATAATTTAATAATGGCTGATAATTTTTTTACCAGCTCAGATTTACTCATTTACCTGAATAAATGTGGTTTACGATTAGCAGGCACTGTCCGTAAGGACAGACTGAAAGAAAAGCATTAATTTGCAAAAAATAATCCGCGAGGATCATACAAAGTAAGTCATAACTCCACAGGTGACATAGATAATATTTTTTTCCGTACATCATCAGACATAAAAACTTGATCATCTAGATTGCCAGAACAAATTCGGAAAATTCCGATCCCGAATTCTCATCATTTGACGAATCATCTCCATCAGAGCCAGAGTAATCTGGATTAGGTATGATGATACATTCATCATTTTCATCGGAATCCCATTCCGATTCAGAGTTTGTTGAAATTTTTGGGGCATTTTGTTGTTGTTGGATGTACTCGAAAATTCTCGGAATAAAAATGCAGTGGCGGTGTGGTTTGAAGTCAGAGTGAAATAAAGATTACGGAATAATTAAAAATTTTTTACTGAAAAACTATGCACTTTTCGGAAAAATTCTCAAGAGTAAAAAGTTGTTGTAATCAGCCTAGCAATACGCCTGAATTTTTGCGAAGCGTTTTGAAAATTTTTTCTAAAAGAGTATCGTTTATTGTAAAAAAATTCATGAATGTTTTCTCATAAATTTTGTCATTAAGACATTATTTTGAAAATACTAAAACGAAAAATCGATCTTTGAACCATGGATTCTCAAAGCTTAGACATTTAATCCACCGGGTAGTGGGATCCCAGAATAATTACAGGCTCGAAAAACTTTGAAAAACGGATCACAAAAAAAATAGGCACGAAAAATCACGTTTTTTTTATTTAAACTGCATTTTGGAATAATAAATACATTTTTTGAGGAATTTCATTAGTACCATCGGAAAGAGGAGATCTTAAGCAAAGAAAATATATGTTTCTCAATTTTTTGTCGTATCGAACAGTCTTAGTTATTGGCCTTCGAAGAACAGTGTACCGGTCGTGGCGTTTTAACAGTTTGAAGGTTAATATCGGCAATCTTGATAGTTTGTTTCCTAGAATACATATTCTTGGAAACTTTTATTTCTGTGAACAGTCACAAGGGTGCCTCCCCACCCCCACGAGATGTTGGAAAGGGGTCAGGGTTCGACCAAAATTATTTCTGTGAACAGTCAAATGGTTCCTCCCCGCCCCCCACGAGACGTTGGAAAGGGGAATGGGGTTGACTTAAATTATTTCTGTGACAAGTCACAGGGGTGGCTTCCCGCCTCCACGAGACGTTGGAAAGGAGTCGGGATTCGACCAAAATTATTTTATTCGATATTCGTAGATATTCGTAGAACGTTAAAATTATGCACATTTTTTGATAAAATTTGAATAAAGGATGTATATTTTACATTTTTAAACGTTAGACCCCACGATCCAGTTTTTTTTAGAAAAAATCGCAAATTCTGTAGAGGATTTACGATAATACTGATCTTATTCGAGGTTGGAAGTGCATAAAAAAATTAATATTTAAGGGAACATTGATTATCAATATAGGAACCGGTTACTTAAAAAATATATATACAATATAATATTTTGAGCATAAAGTCTGTGATGTAAGTGGAAGACATTCATTCCGCAGTTAATTTTTAATGACACAGTTAGTTTTTATTGTTTTGATTAAATTAAATTTATATTAAATATTTACGTTTTTTGTATCCCCGTTATAGTTTCGGTATGGTGTTCGTTCGTCCGCCCTTCCATCGTACTTTATTCTTGAGGACTCCCTCGCCCTTGAGCCTCTCCTATGGCTTGGAGTCCCACCTATTTCTTGGGACACACCTTATCCCATAGGGCTAAGGTTGTTATTGTCCGTTTTTAGGGTATGTTATCACTGCTGTTATTACCCGTTGCTAAGAGATGAAATGACTCGTTGCTATTGGATGTTATTAGCCGTATCTGAAAGCTAGGCTTCACCGTTCACGGAGTAGTATTGGCTGATGCTAAGGGTTTCTATTATCCAATTCTAAGGATGTTATTAGCCTTTGCTAAGGATTGCTACTGAAAATTGTTAACGATTGTTATTAAACGTTGCTACGGGTTATTTTTACTTGTTTCTAAGGGATTGTTATTAGTCTTTTCTGTGGAGTATCAATGACCATTTCTAGGGAGTTATATTGACTGATGCTAAATGTTGTCATCAGCCGTTTCTAATGATTTTTATTAAGGGTTTCTAAGGATTATTATTGCCTGTAGCTAGGTGATGTTATTGTCCGTTGCTAAGGGTTTTTATTAAACGATTCTAGTGAGTTTTGTTGACCTATGCTAGACGTCCGTTTCTAGAGAGTTGTATTGATCTTTTGTGAGGGTTGTTATTATAAGCTTCTAGGGAGTTGTATTCATCTTTACTAAGGGTTGCTTTTATCAGTATTAGGGATGTTATTAGCCGTTGCTAAGAGTTGCTATTGAACATTTCTAAGGTTTGTTATCAAAAGTTGTTCAGGGTTATTTTTACCCATTGCTAGAAGATTGTTATTAGTCTTTGCTGAGGATTATTATTGACCGTTTCTAGAGAGTTGTATTAAAATTTTAAAGGCTTTTATTGGCTATTACTATGGGTTGTTATTCAAGGTTGCTAAGGGTTATTATTACCCACTGGCAGAAGATGGTATTGTCGGTTGCTAAGGGTTGTTATTGACGATACTAGAGAGTTGTATTGACTCTTGTTAAAGGTTGTTATTAGCCGTCACTAAGGTTTTTTATTGAAGTTTGCTAGGTGATATTATTGTTTGTTAATCAAGTTTTTTATTGTCCGATTCTAGGGAGTTTCATTGACCCATGCTAAAGGTTGTTATTGTCCGTTTCTAGAGAGTTGTATTAATCGTTTGTAAGGGTTGTTATTATAAGCTTCTAGGGAGTTGAATGGATCATTGTAAGGTTTGTTATTGTAAGTTTCTAGGGAGTTGTATTGATCATTGCTAAGGTTTGCTATTATCCGTTTCTAGGGATGTTATTAGTCATTGCTAAGGGTTGCTATTGTCTGTTTCTAAGAATTATATTGACCGATGGGAAAGGTTGTTATTGTCCGCTACCAGGGAGTTGCATAGATCGTTACTAAGGGTTGCTATTATCCGTTTCTAGGGGTGTTATTAGCAGTTGCTAAGGGTTGCTGTTGAACATTGCTAAGGATTGTTATTAAACGTTGCTAAGGGTTATTTTTACCCGTGGTTAGGGGATTTTTATTAGTCTTTGCCCAGGATTATTATTGAACTTTTCTAGAAAGTTAAATTGACCTATGCTAAAGGTTGTTGTTGTCCGTTTCTATAAAGTTGTATTGATCGTTTTTATAGGTTGTTATTATAAGTTGATAGGGAGTTGTATTAATCTTTGGTAAGGGTTGCTATTATAAGTTGCTAAGGATTTTTATTGACTGTTTCCAGGGAGTTGTATTGAACAATGATAAAGGTTATTGTCCGTGGATAGGTATTTGCATTGATCATTGCTAAGGGTTGTTGTTATAAGTTGCTAAGAGTTGTTATTGACCGCTTCGAGGGAGTTGTATTGACCGATGCTAAAGGTTGCTGTTGTCCGTTGCTAGGGATTTGTATTGATTATTGCTTAGGGTTGTTATTGAATGTTTCGAGGGAGTTGTGTTGATCTTTGCTGAGGTTTTGTTATGGCTCGTTACTAGGGGATGTTAGTAGCAATTGCTAAGGGTTGTTATTTAGCGTTTCTATAGAGTTGAAATGACCGTTGCTAAGGTTGTTATTGATCATTACTAGGGAGTTGTCTTGATCGTTGGTAAGGATTGTCATTGTGCGTTGCTGAGAATTTTTATTGTTACTTGCTGTGTGCTGTTATTGCCCATTGATAGGAAGTTTTAGTGATCACTATTAAGGAGTTACATTGATCTTTGCTAAGGGTTGTTATGCCCGTTGTTAGGGGACGTTATGAAACGGCCCTGAGAGTTGTTATTTACTGTTGCTAGGCAGCTGTTTAGATCGTGACTAAGGGTTATTATTGACAGTTGCTAGGGGACATTATTAAGCATTTCTAAACGATGGTGTTGACTGATTCTAAAGGTTTTTATTGTCTGTTGCTAGCGAATGTTATTAGTCGTTGCTAAGGGTTGTTATTGTCCATTGCTAAGGACTGTAATGTTCTGTTACTTGGGGGTTGCGTTGATTGTGGCTAAGGGTTGTTATTGGACGTTGCTAAGAGTAGATTTTGATTGATGCTAAAGGTTGTTATTGTCCATTGCTAGGGAGTTATACTGATCGTCGCTAACGGGAGTGAGAGGGGTAGTGACTGTAGAAGGGGGGGGGTAGATTTTAACTACCCAATGAACAACTTAATAAGCTACGAAACCCTTTTTGTAAGCGCATGGCACCTAATTTGATTCATTTTTATTTACTACAATTTCGTTAAATTATTAGTGTTTTATTTTTGTTTTGAAGGTTCGTGTAGCAGTGTATTCGGTGCAAAAATCCTACGGGCTCAGTCCAGACATCACGAAACAAATAGTGCAGGAACTTCTAAGTCAGTTACCAATAAATAAAAGTGGCCTCGCATCTCATCAGGAAGTGGTGTCGAATAATATCGATCATGCCATGCAAACAGCGATATCGACAACACCAAAGACATTACCGCCATGTCAATCATCGTCTAGGCAATTAAACGAAATAGTGGATCCTCTTTACATTATAACACCCACATACAGGCGACCAGAACAAATCGCCGAACTGACAAGAATGTCCCACACTTTGATGTTAGTCAAGAATGTTAATTGGTTGGTTATCGAGGATGCAAAAGTTGCCACCAAGCACGTCACTAAACTTCTAGAGAAAACTGGTCTCAAGTTTGTTCACTTAGTTGGTGAGTTTGGCACTTCAAATTATATTTTAACTTTAATAAATATACTTTATGCAACGAAATGAAATTTGACTTTAAACTTATTTTCATGAAAGTATGTTCATTAGCTTCTTTAAAAAGAATGAAAAATGTGGTTTTTCCAACAAGGGCTCAATCTATTTGTTTTTGGTCTGACATAAAAGTATTCCATTGTTAAAATACAACTTTAGTAGCGGTTTTATTTCCATAAAACCTCAAGCTCTAATTTTTGGAAGACATTTATCTTTATTTTATCATTTTCAAACAAATTAGTGAGGCAGACTTTCAAATTCCTCAAAGCTGAGAAGTTAATAAGTGAGAACGTGATTAAAATTAGAATCAGAAAAAATAACATCACAACAATGAAATTTTAAATGGCAAAAGAGTCGGGTTGTTTGAAATACTTTCTTAAACATTTCATATGAGGCGGACTTTTAGGGACAACAAAATAAAATAACAATAATTTACTTGACTGAACTGATATGAGAAACTATTTCAATTGAGATTGTTCTTCGAATTACAGCACCAATGCCTGAAAAGTACAAGCTGAAGAAAGGAGCAAAGCCGAGAGGGGTTTCTAATCGAAATCGAGGCTTACAATGGGTGCGTGCAAACGCAACGAAAGGAGTTCTCTATTTTGCTGATGACGACAATACATACGATATTGCTCTTTTCGACGAGGTAAAAATAAAAAAAGACTCGATTTAAAATTCTGTTAGTTTTCTTATTTACAGAAATCACGGGAAATTAAATCAAATAAATTTCTTGCTTTAAAAATATGACAAGAGTCTTTTTCTATTTCTATTCTGAAACTATACCAAAGTCTCTTCTATTTTTTTTTCTTGTTTTAAGAAAGATAGAACTCGCGCCTCTTCCTATTTCGTTTCCGAAACTAATAGAAAGTCTGTTTAAACTCTTTCTCTTTCGAAAACTCATCAAAAGTTTTTTACTATCTCCTAAGATACATATAAAAATCCGATAGCTTCTATTATGAACTAACAAAGTTAAAATAAGCAATTAAGAAGGTTAACCATTTTTTAATGTTAGAAATAACATTCAAGATTTAAGTCCTTCGGATTTTTTTATTTCTTTAAATATGAAGACGTCAAAAATTCAAAATTTTATAATGTGCCATTTTAAGGTTCTAAAATAATTTTAAAAATATTCAAAATCTTTTACTTTAAACTTGATTTAATCAGCTCTTATTAATTTTTAATATTAAATTTAATTGATCTTAACACAAAAATTTTGAATGTTGATATATAAACTTCTAATTAAAATTGTTGAAAAGTTTATTTTTGAAGTCTGATTACTTTTATTTAAAGTAATATATTTCAGGTAAAAAAAGCTAAAATAACCTGTTACGGTTCAAGTGTTTGAAATATTAGTTCAAATATATATTTTTATTGAAATATCCATTTTTGATCTAAAAAAAAAATCCCACAACATTTGTTTGAAGTTGTAAGTCTTGTTTCAAACTTAATTTTTAAAAATTCAAAATCACCTATTTCCCCTGAAAAATGTTAACATAACTTAAAATTGTACGAAAATTATCAATCTAATACTTTAGAATCTATATTAATTGCCGGTGAAAAACGTAAACCCCAACATAATATAACAAACAAATTGAGAATCTTCTTCCTAAAGATTTCAAATAATTTGAAACGTTTTAGGTTATTTCAAAAGATTTCAAGGAATTGGCAGTAGGTCTCAATAATTTGAAGGTATTTCAAAGGATTTGAAATATTTTAGGCTAGTTTCAAATATTTTATTTAAACATCTAATTTCAGAAGAAAAGCACCAAGATAATCAAAAATTGTTAAAAAATTGTAATTATTCTTTGAACGGTAATGATTCTTTAAATAAAATTTAGATTTCTGACGAAAAACATCCCAATTCGGAATTGTTAAAAATTCAAAATTTTATTATTTTAAACAAACATTAGTACTAGATTTCGTTTTGTGGCTTTGGGACCCGTAAATTATAACCAAATGAAAAACTAGTCATTTTCACGATAATCGCAAAAAAGCAACGGACAATTATAAACAGAATTTAAGTCTCATTTTTTAAATATCAATGTCAGGTGAAATAAGTCAACCTAGCCTAAAGTTAATAAAAAATTGTGAAAATTCTTTGAAATTTAATAATTATTTATTTTAAAAGTACTAATTTTGCACGGAGTTGGTATTTTTAACTTGGTATTTATAATTTTTGTATTTTAGCAATTTTAAGGTAGATAGAAGTTAGTTAAAAATTGTTATTTCTATCTCAAAACAACATAAAATGCCAATCTCCTGTAAAAAAATCTAAAATAACCGAAAAATCGAAAGTTGTTCAAAATTGTTGTATGTTTGTAACCGAATTTTTGATATTAAATTAAAATCCAGTTGAAAAAGCACATAGCCTAAAATTATTTAGAATTGTAAATTTTATTTTAAATCTATTTATTTTTATTTAAAAGAGCCATTATTGTTTAAAACTTTCAATTTTCGGTTACAAATTGTAACAACCTAAGATACTAATATCCAATGAAAAGCACTAACACAAAATATATACAATATTTTTAATAATTCATTAGATCAATTGAAATTTTCTATCAAACCGCCTAACAGTAATAAAAAGCCCAAATTTTTCTCAATTCGCGTAATGCTTTCTATGTCATTTCTTATTAAAAGACATTATTTATAGATTCGATTTCCAAAATTTCAAATTATGATATAAAACAACTTTCAGTTTTTGAAAAGCCAATCAGGTTTTTAAAAGAATGATTGCTTACTTTTATCGCAAAAACCTTATAAAAGTAATATCGAAATTACTTTTGGCCTTTCAATGGAGTTCCAACAAAGAAGTGAACTAAAATTTTAAAAGTAGTTTTACAACAGCAAAAACCCCGAAGCCACATGAAACCATTAGAAAACTAAAAAGTTGTGCAATGTAATATAAGAAATCTCAAAACTTATAAATAATCGTCCAGCAACTTAATAAACTCTACAAGTTCCTCCTCTATTTTCCAGATAAGACAAACAAAACAAGTATCCATGTTTCCGGTCGGTCTCTGCACTAAATACGGATTAAGTTCCCCGGTCATAAAAAATGGAAAATTTTCTGGCTTTTACGACGGCTGGGTAGCAGGACGAAAATTCCCCGTGGACATGGCCGGATTTGCAGTAAATGTGGAATTCCTCCTGAAGAGGCCAAATGCCTCGATGCCCTACAGAGCTGGGTTTGAAGAAGACGGATTTTTAAAAAGTCTCGCGCCCTTCGAACCCAGAGAAATCGAGCTTTTGGCCGATAATTGCACAAAAATACTCGCATGGCACACACAAACTAAGAAAAACGAGCCTAGCGCCCCTCTCAACATGACACTTTACAGTTCTACAAATCTCGTTAAATTGAAGCAACTAATCGTATGATATCCAAAATTAGTTGCGAGGAAAAACAATCAAGAATTCGATTCTCTACTCAGAAAACGAAGATTCGATCGACGGTCCTCTAGACATGATAAAAAGCGTCGATTTGGACGAGATTGTGGCGAAATATGTGATGCAGTGCCTGAAAATACTTCTTCCCTGAAACAAGAAGAGAATGTGGGGCGATTATAAATAAGAAATTTGCAATGTACGTTATTCTGGCGTGCTGGCCTTGACCTCTTCAGTGATGATTGTTCGATTGCAGGGACGTACGTGCCAGGAAGAAAGAATTACTTCCTTCGAAGTAATGTATATTCATCGTTTCTTAACGTATGATAAAATCATGTAATGATAAGGAATAAGTGGTCTCTTTGTCTTATAATAAGACTCAAACTGCACGCTCTTGCTTTGGTAATTTTGTTCTCTAATCGAAGACTGCTAGGTACTATTAGCGACGAGAACAGAGATTTCAATCTAGCTCTATAATTTTCTCAAGGAGAGAAACCAAATCCGCTGATGTGAAGTTTCCTCACTCATCGTCTTTTTAAAAGCGTTGTTTCCATTTTTAGATAATTTTATGCACTTTAAAGGCATGTGACACAGCTAAATACCTATATTACCGACCTCACTTTTTCAGTTCACTGAATGTTTTTTTGAAACTAAGAACTTTTTTTGTAAATAAAATATCAAGCTGAAACTTTGGAAAATGTATTAGAGTACAATAAAGTACGTTTAGATACTGCATTTTGGTAGGAACTTCACTGAAAATTATTTCATCTCTTTTCTGAACCTCGACATTTTTTGAACGTTCGAACTTTTTTATACATAAAATATCGGTCTCAAACTTTGAAAAATGCAAGAGCCGAAAGAAAACTACGTTTAACTACAAAGCTTAATAATAAAAGATGTAGAAAAAAATTTTCAACTATCAATTCCATCGGCATCAACCTGTAACGTTTTACACGAAAATACGAATTCTCTAGAGCCTCGTCTAGTGGCCGCCAGGGTTCGTATTTTCATGTACAACGTTACCGGTTGATGCCGATGGAATTGATAGTTGAAATATATATTTTTTACATCTTTTATTATTAAAATTTGTACTTAAACGTAGTTTTCTTTCGACTCTTACATTTCTCAAAGTTTGAGACCGATATTTTATGAATAGAAAAAGTTCGAACGTTTAAAAAATGTCGAGGTTCAGAAAAAAGATAAAATAATTTTCAGTGAAGTTCCTACCAAAATGCAGTAACTAAACGTACTTTATTGTACTCTAATACATTTATCAAAGTTTCAGCTCGATATTTTATTTACAAAAAAAGTTCTTAGGTTCAAATAAATATTCAGTCAACTGATAAAGTGAGGTCGGTAACATAGGTATTTAACTGTGTCACATGCCCTTAAGGCCGATGTAATACTCACGCGATTTTTAATTTGCTGACTTTTTTCACCAAATATCACGTACACACTAATTGCGATATGAAAATATGGTCCTAAGTTTCGAAAATGTCACGAAAAATAAAAATTTTGTGTTTAAAAAAGTAAAATAGATTGACAGAAAAAGATTGATAGGATTTGATAAAAGAATTAATACTTTTCAATCCGTTGTTTGTATTCGTAATTTCAAAGATTTCCTATACATTTCTGTCAAGCGCTTTTGATATAAAATCTATCGAAATGAATAATCAATTAATCATGTTTATCGGAAGTGTCCCACTAAAAGAGCAATCAATCTCTATGAAACGTTTCGATAAGAATCCAATCCTATCGAATATGCTATCTCAAATTCCTATCCATTTTAAGAAACTTTTTTTTTTTGACAGAAATCAAAACAAACCTGAGAAAATTTGTCGGGAAGTCTTATAATTTTGTGCTAAAATTTGCTTTTTGAAACTCTATTAAATCTTAACTTCATAAAGCTTGTATCAAATTCTTTCTTTAAGAATCTTGTATGGTTTTATCTAACTCTACCTTTCAAAAAATCTTATACCTTACTATCAACATTTTCTCATCGAACCTCTGTTAATTCCTATCCCCCACCAGAGTTGTATCTAATCCTATATCTCTAAATCGCGAACATTTTTAACAAATTCTATCTGTTATAAAATCTTTTACTTTTTCTATCAACCGTTTTTTTTCACGAAACTCTATCAAATCGTATTATTATTTCTAGCAAGATATTGTTAATAAAACTCTATAAAATATTATTTAATGAGAAAATTTTGATAGGGAAGTATACAATTTCTGGACGGATAGAATTGGATAAAATCTTGCAAGATTTTGGAAGATTGGATTTGATAAACGGATCTGGGCCACAATAAGATTTGATAGAATTTCAATGAGAATCTGTTGACAGAAAAGTAAAAGGTTTCTCAGGCGATAGATTTTGATAAAAATTTACGACACTGTGGAAGATATACAAGATTATGGAAAATTCAAGTTCTTTATAGATAAGATGTGATCGAGATTTAATGAGAATTTTTTGATAGAAAATTACACGATTTATTTATGGATAGAATTTGATCGAAAGATCTATGAAATATGCTGATAGATTTTGATTCGTGAAGTTTGTTTAATTGATTTATATAGCATTTTGATCAAATATGCTTTATAGGATTTCATTTAAATTTTTAGTTTTGACAGATTTTGATTGAATTTTCCCTGAATGTATAGAATCTTATTCAATTGCATGTTTCAGCTAGTGTTTTTCAATTAGCTTCCTAATTTCAAAAACACAATTCGTGCGGACGTATCTAGTTGCGAAAAAATGTCGGTAAGGTAGGAATCGGGTAAGTACTACATCTCCTAAATACGAACGTTGAGTTCCTACAATAAAGTCCGCCCCTGCACGAGTTTCTTGTGCAAAGTGAGCTCTTATCCTCGAATTTAGAAAGGGTATTTGATTCATCCTTCAGTAAAAAAAAAGAATCCTTAAAAAGAATTCTTGGTGCTAATTCCACAATCAAATCGTTTCTAGTTTCGAGGATGAGGATGCAGTTTTTTCAACATCAAAAAAATTAGAAGCAGATTGGCAAGAAGGAGTTGAGTAGGTTTCTGTTTACCGACTTTTACTGACTTTGAGAAAATCGAGGGTTTGCGTCCATGCTAAATTACGAAATTTAAAGTTCTGGAAAATTTAGTTCTGGAAATTCTAGTGATTGATAACCGATCTAATCAATCAAATTTAAAGTATGATACTCGAATTTATTCAAGTAAATTTAGGAGAATGTAAAAATTGAAAATAGATTATAAGCGAACTTTAATGAATTTAAATTCATTGAAAAGGAATTCCTCTATACATTGTTATTGAATTCAAGTTTAAGTAAATTCAAGATTGAGTTACGTAAATTAATTTTAATTAATTTCAGTTTTTGTAAAATTAATTCCTCTAAATTCAATGTGAAAGAAGGTGAATTTCAAATTAACTCAAATGAATTTTTGTTAATTCCAGTCAAACCTACTGGATTTATGTCAATTTTATTGCAGTCACTATTTTTATCCTAATGTCTGTTAAATTAAATCTGAAATTATAGTGATTTAAAGTCCAGTCAACTGAATACGAGTGAATTTTAATCGAACAAAGTTGATTTTAAACAAGCATTTTTTAATTTTAAGAAAAATTTATTCACGTTAGAGTTTATTAGAATTCGAGTAAATTCCAGTTAACCCTTTCCGGCATACATTTTTCAGGTAAACGAGTTTTCATGAATATTGGTACATAAAAGTTTTTGAGGTCGCTCATTAAGAATCTGAACTCAGATTTTGAACATTCAAAATGACGGGTCCAATATGGCAGCTAACGTTTGGCATATTTTTTTCTGAAAATTGGCATACGGGTGTTCTTGGGATCACTGATCACGAATCTGAACTCAGATTTAGAAAATTCAAAATGGTGGATCCAATATGGCGACTTAAATTTGGAATTTTTTTGGATTTTTTTTTTAAGAATTGGTGTACAGGTGTTTTTGGAGTCGCTAATCACGAATGCGAACTCTGATTTTAAAAATTTCAAATGGCGGATCCAATATGGCGGGCAAAATTTGGATTTTTTTTTTAAATTGGTGTTCAGGGGTTTTTGGTATCTCTGATCACGAATAAATTGTTTTTTGAAAGTTGGCACAGGCAGGGGGTCGCTGATCTTGAATCTGTATTCAAAATGACAAATATTTAGAATATTGAGGTTTTAAAAAACATACACCTATACTCACCTAAAACATGGATTAGTACCAATTTTCTGAATTTTCAAACTCTAAATTCAGATTCGTGATCAGTGACTCCAAAAATCCTTTTACACTAATTTTAGAAAAAAATCTAGAAAACTTTATTATTTTGACCGCCATATTGGATCCGTCATTTTGGATTTTGAAAGTCTGATTTCAGATTCGTGATCCGCCACCCCGAAAACCTCTGTATACCAATTTTCAGAAAAAATCCAAAAATATTTCATGTTTCGGGCGCCATCTTGGATCTACCATTTCAAATTTCCAAAGTCTGAGTTCATATTCGTGATCACTGACCCCGAAAACCCCTGTATACCAATTTTCAGATAAAATCCAAAAATCTTCCCAATTTCGGCAGCCATATTGGGTCCGCCATTTTGAATTTTTAAAATCTGAGTCCAGATTCGTATTCAGCGACCCGAAAAAACCTCAAGTACCCATTTTCATAAGGATATAATGGACAGTTTTTTCAATAATGAATTTTTTCAACAAAAGAGGCTTTTTTCATCTTTGTATACAAGTATTAACAAATTATTTTAAAAATTTAGACCCTTCGCACGAAAATTTCAATTTTCTATCATCCTGCGAGCATGAAATTTAAAAAAATCTGTGTAAAATCCAATAAAAACTACTCTGGAATCGCAAAAAATGATATGAAAAAAGGTGGGAATACGGTATTCCCACCATGCTCGGAATGAAAACAATATCTAGAATCAATTTTATACCAAAAAAATTGCAAAATTTAGGACTGTCGTGAACCCTCAAAACTCCCAGTTTTCGGAAACAGGAATCTATTATAAACCCCATTGCCTATCAATTGTTAGATAGGATCGTAAGTTTTCCAATTATACTATGATATCGCGCAGAAGTTAGAAAATATTCTACTTTATTCACATAATTTCATAAAGTAGATTATTAGGTATCTTCGAACGTAATCTATTACTCTCTACTAATATAAAAGACAGTTGTCGAATAGGCTCATTTGAGTGAAACATGGAAAATGACCAATTCAGTAAAAGATCCCGCTTTAAGATGAATCTCGAAAGCCTCCTAGTCTGACTGTTGAGTTTTTTAGTTTTACTTTTGTCGGATATTAATTTTTTCAAGTCCAGATTTTAAGTACGGTGTTATAGGTGCTTCGGTTGAAAAAAAAGAAATTTATCATTTGAAGTGAATTGTATTATATAAGTGATAAATATGCCATTATTTATTTAAGAACTTAGTCTCTTAGCTTGAACGGAAGGTTCCAAACTTTGTTATAAATGAGAGGCTGTGGACAGAAAGAATGTGAAAAGCTTGGGAAAAAACTCTAAATTAACTCTTATTCTTTCCAACAGTATTACCGACTCTCCTCAGTTTTCTTTTTACTGAAAGTTTTCTGAATTTTTCCAAATTAATTGGATTTCTCTCTGTTTTTTCAAGCTTTTTCCTCTCTATATTATATTACAGAAAGTCTTTCTTTAAACTTGTAAAGTTTATGCTTTAGAGTAAAACTCTTGCGCTTCCCGGTGGATCGTGGCGCATGAAAATTATTCGCAAACAATAGGTTTTAATATTATTTATCGTTTTCTTGCATTTCCAAGAAATTGCAATACAATGTTTATTTATGGACTGATGGAATAAATTGGACATTGTGGAAATTAAAAATGAAAAAATTTGAAATATAGGCAACATTATTAAATAAGGTTATATTTAGTGATACACGAATTGAAATTAAAAATCGAACAAACCCACGGATATGTGTAAATTGAATTTAGAAAAATTCTCATATATTACGTACCGTGAATATTTAGAACTGAAAATATTAATTTTAAGCCCACATCACTCATTTTCTCAATCTTCTCTTTAAATTTTCTCTTAAAATCTTCTTCGCTACGCTGCAGCGCGCTGCACCAATTTTGCAATTTAAAACAAAAAATGTGCAAGTAAGTTAAATTTTGAGTAAATATTTTGAAAAAACGCTCTTCCTACACGAATATATTGTACACAGAATATGTTTTACACAAAGTAGAGTGATTATATTTCTCCTATACGTAATATTTTCTGCACAGAATATATATCTTATACAGAATTCACTATTTTTATATTTTTCCTGCACAAAATATTTTCTATATAGAATATCTTCTACACATAATTAAACAATAATTATTTTGTTCTGAAAATATTCTCAAAACATTCTACACAAAATTATTATATACAATATTTTTCCTACAATGAAATAATTATTTCTTGTTTTAAAAATATTTTTCGTGCTCTATGGGAAATATTCTAGATAAAGATATTCAACACGTTTTTAGTTTTTAGTTAAAAATTCTACTATTTCGTTAAAATTTAATTATTTAAAAATTGAACTGTTTTGTTTAGAAATTACTTTTCTTAATGCGTTGGAAATGGGTCAGTTTTAGTTAAAAATCTGACTATTAAATTTTTCGTTGAGAATTGTTATTTATGTTGTTGGAAATTGTACTAATTTGTTAAAATTTATTTTATTGTTTGAAAATTAGGTTTTTTTGTTGAAAAATATTATTTTTGGCTAAAAAATTCAACTGTTTTACATCAAATTTGCCTATTTGGCTTGAAAATTGACAATTTTTAGACATTCATCTTTTTGGTTGTATTTAACTGTTGTTGATTTAAAATTAAACGCTTTTTTGGTTGAAATATCAAATATTACATTTTTCTTTAGAATACATATTTTTAAGATGAAATCAACTATTTTTTATGTCGATTTTTAAATTTTTTTATTACGAAATCAACTAATTCATGAAAATTATACCTTCGTGAATTAAAAAATTCACTATTTTGTTAAAAATTGAAAAATCAACTATTTGGTTAAAATTCATCTTTATTGGTCAAAAATTTAACTTTTTTTTCCAATTTTGATATTTTTTAAAAACATTCATTCTTTTGGATTGAAAATTAAACTGTTTTCTAAAAAACTCGTCTTTTCTGCTTCAAGATTTCACTTTTTGGTCAAAATTTCAACTGTTTTGGTTAATGTTTAATTATTTTTTGGTTGAAAATTCACCTTTATTGGTTGAAAATTCGTCTCTTATGCTTGAAAAGTTCAACTAATTAAGTATTCCAGTTAAGTATTCATCATATTAGTTAAAAATTTGTATCGCTTGTTGAAAATCCAACTCTTTTTTTTTATCAAAGTTCATTCTTTTTGGTTGGAAAGTCTAGTATTATATTTTTAGTTGATAATTCATATTTTTAATTAAAAAATGTTATTATTTGGTTAAACATATAATTATTCTGTTTACAAAATTATAACTTTATTGGAGTGTTTTTTCTTATTTGAAAGTTGAACTATTTTGTTGAAAATTGGTCTTTTTGGGTTAAAAATTTAACCATCTGGTTAAAAATACATTTTGTTGTTAAAAATTCATCTTTTCGGGCTTAAAAGTCAACTTTTTCGGAAATAATTGACTTCGTATCTAAAAAACTTAACTCTTACTTTAAAAATTGATGTTTTTTGATATCAAATATTTTTTGGTTGAAAAATCAACTATGTTTATAGAATATTTTCGAAATAAAATAATGATTATTTATTTCTGTATAAGGTTATATTCTGGGAAGAAAATATTATGTATAGGAGAAATATAATCAGTATACTTTGACTACAATATATTCTGTCTGCAAGATATTTGTGCAGGAATGGGTGCCATTCAATAATGTTAATCTGTGTAGCTGATAGAAATCGCCTTGATCAAAATGTTTGCAATGAAGAGGAATATATAATCAATTTAATAAAATTAATTATAGATCTTATAGGACATGATTTCAGGATTTAAAATTCTGTTGTTGTCTTTATTTCAACACTGACTGCGAGTGCGTCTAGCATGTTATGAGTTATAAATAATGAGCGGACAATAAGATGGGTTGCAAAAAATGCTTAAGTTGAATATAAATAGGAGTTTAGGATTTCTGAATAAGAACAATTTTTTTTCAAAATATCCTCATCTGAAACATGAAATGGCAAGCAGGGTTCTTCTTGTAGTTTAAAAGCAGATCTCTTTATTCAGAAGTACTATTCTGATAATTTGAATGATCAAATTTTGATGAGACTGCTGTTTCAAGAGATTGTAAAGTATTATATTAATTGCAAAATTTGGCGAGTTATTTATTGTAACCAATCGTTGGCTGTTTTGCAATGTCAGAAGCGAAAGGACAACAAAATATCAAGCGATTTGACACATGTATTATATTTGTACTATACTTATAGGTTGAAACGAGTGCTGCGATGATAGTCATACTTACATACCGACTAATGATAGCCTAAGTGTAAGTTTAAGACTTCTCCTTTTTATGATGTAAAAAACCGAAATATAGAACTTGGCTTAGTAAGGAATCTCGAGTTTTTTTTAATTGATGTATTAATAGTCCTAATCTTACAAATAAAAAAATTAGGTTATTTTGCACGGGAATTTTAGTGCAAATAGTCCCCTTTTGAAGGTCTCACTATCCGTACCGAAAAAATCCGGTTATTATACCGAAAATTCTTCTTTACACTTTGACACGGGCTTAAAAGAAATAAAAAAGTATTTATTTAAAGCAGCTTCCAAGATTCAAGAATTTAAAGCTCAGAAAATTTAGAATAAAACAAACTAAAAAATTTTCAACACTCAAAATTGTTACATTTTATTTTAATTTGAAAATTGGAAAAAATCAATTTTAAATTTAACATCTATCAAATAATTATAATACAATTAAAAATGGCAGTATGCAAAATTGATTAATTTAAAGTTCGAACCATTAAGATTTAAGTGAATTCCAATTAAACAATGAATTCCATTGTGAGAATTTTCAAATTTCGACAGCAACAGTCTTGTCACCTGGATCAACTGGAATTGTGGTGGATTCTTTTTGAAATGTCAGGAAACTTTTTCGGACAAGTGCTTAAATTTTAATTGAATTTTAATATGAAATTAAATAACAATGTTTTATTTTTATTTATAAAAGCCGATTTAAATATCTAGTTAAAATACTTTGTCATTTCTTCTGAAAGTTAATGTTAATTAAAAACTTAGTTTTTTGGTACAAAATTAATCTTCTTGATCGAAAATTCATCTTCTTGCTTAAAATTTGATTCATTTCTTAACTGAAAAATCTTTCTTTGTTGAACATTTAAATCTTGATTTTAATTGTTTTTATTTGGTTGAATTGAGCTGTTTTGGATTTTAAATTATAATATTTTTAGTTTGAAATATATACAGGGTGGACACGCAGGGGCTTACATACATGGCGAGTTGAATGCTACCGGAATTGCATAACAGCAGGGCAGAAGCCATTATACAGGGGTATTTTCATATTTCGCGCCTTTAAAGTTTCATTCGGATTGGCCATTCCGTCAAGTCCGTGCATCTTTGGATCAAGTTTATGAGAGTTTCCATGGTTGCGCTCGAAACTTCAAACGGATACAAGTGTCAAAACAATATAGGTTATGTTATATAGTAATTACAAATAATAACAGTGTTTAATTAATAATGAAGTGAGACATGTGAACTGAGAAGGTAATTTTTTTTCTTTGCTAATACCATTATAGAATAGCTTCTCAGTGAAAAATACTATAAAACAGTAATAATAGTAATAATATTCTGCCCTTCCAGTGGGTGAAGAGTGAATGTTGTTTAACGCTTATTTTTACTGCATAAAAAAGGTATGTTATGAATAGACAGGATATGTTTTAAATAAAGTGAATGAAATATATCATGCGTAAACTTTAAATTGACATTGCCTATATTTACTGACAGCGACTAGGGCAAACAGGTAAATCTGAACATAACCGCTTGAAGTTTCGAACGCAACCATGGAAACTCTCATAAACTTGATCCGAAGATGCACGGACTTGACCGAATGGCCGATCCGAATGCAACTTTAAAGGCGCGAAATATGAAAATACCTCTGTGTAATGGCTTCTCCCCTGCTATTGTGCAATTCGGGTAGCATTCAACTGGCCATGTATGTAAGCCCCAGCGTGTCCACCCTGTATGTGCCGATTTCTACTTGAAGTTTCCCATGTAAAATACATGGGGAAAAATCCCTTTTTTGAGTTTTTGAAATAATTTTTTAGGGTTTGAAAAATGTGACGGGAAAGTATGGGGGCCAATCGAGAAGTAGCCAACGAATAATTTCATCTATCAGACACATGGGTTTGACACCCCCCCCCCCCAGCACACCCCACGACTACCTGAAAACTACCCTTAAAACAAAAAATGTCAATTCTTCATGAAATCGACCTTTTGCAAAATGTATTCTTCTCTTTTTTCTACTTAAAATTATTAATATTGGTCTATTGGAATATTGATTATCATTGGTTAATTAATTTTTAATTATTTAAACAAATTGAATTTGTTAAAAAATTTTTTTTAATCAAAACCATTAATATTTCTTCAGTGGAATATTTATCAACATTGTTTGATTAATTATATTTTTTTGACTTTTTTTAAATAATAATTATTACTGAAATATAAATGATAAATTAATTATTTTGAAATTAATTAATAATCAGTAGTTAATTATTACTGATGAATATTCCACTAGACCCACAGTAATAATTATTGTTTAAAAAAAATCGAAACCAAATTATTCATACAAATTCAATTTTTTTTAAATAATTGAAAATTTTAATTATAAATTAATTTTAATTGTAAAATTAAAAATTGAGTAATTTCAGGAAAAAAATATTTTTGTTAAAAGTCAGCATTGAATAAATGATACATCTGTGAAATTTTATCACTTATGTCATCTGCACATGTTTATAGTTTACATACACAAAACAAGGCACTTTTATCAATTCAAAGCTACCAGCTACAGAACGTAAATCTTCAATCCTTTTTATACCTTTTTTTATCACATAGGTAAAATTATTTTGTTCATAATAAAAATCCGTTATAGATCTGAGTACATATATCGAAATAGGAAACGTTGACGAAATGACTACCATGAGCTCAGTGCTGATGGATATTATCCAGCGCAATCGACGCCATATTGGCTGCTCTCAACTCACGGTGTGCCCACTCACGGTGTGCCACCTAGGGGACATAGCAAGAACTATTGTCTACGACAACGCCCCCCCCCCTCCTCCCCTTCTCACCGTAATTTGTAGGTTATGTTGACTTCTCTTTCTGAAATAAATACATAAATAATAATAACCAATAAAACAAACCAAAAATCGAACAAAATAAAATCTATCATCGATCAAATAAAATAAAATTTTTAAGTCTGTTGCAATCGATCTACCATAGAAAGATTCAAACAGACTTTAAAGTTGGATTGTTCGTTCTATCAGAACGATTCCAACAGACTTTAACATTTATTTGCAATTGATCTACGATCGATTTGGTTCCATTTGTAGTTTGTGTTATCGGTGAAAATCCATTGTGAATCCAAGTTCATCACGCAAAAAAATATAATTCTTGCAGCTACAGTGAATTTGAGCAGACGTGAGCAGACGATAGAAGTTCTATTGTCTGCTCAAGTTCATTTCGAATTCTGAATTCACACGAGCGCCACCTAGGAGATGTAGCAATTACTATAATCCGTTCACCACTTTTCTATGGGAGTGGGCACACCGTGTCTCAGCTGCTGTCATGGTGCCTCTTCCAAAATCACTGCAATCCGTCAAGTGTTTGCGCATCGCCACATCGCATTTTGCGCACGCTTTTCTGCCAGTACGAATTGAATTTCAGAGCGGGCGAATGAAAATCATCCTAAACTCAACATACCTGTCAGTTAATTATCATATTACTCGTATATCAGATAGGAGACACTGCACTTAAGTTCCATTTCTGATTGAAATTAAGTGACTTACTTAATTTAATGCAAAAATGAAATTAATCTACATTTAAAATTCATCATCTTGTATTACTGTGTGGTAAATCGCGGTCCCTGTTAGGAATACTGCAGTACTGTATCTAAAAAGTTAATTCGCATCTTCGAGACTCTTCGAATGATCTATTGACGAATTTGTTCGAGTCTTCGAAGATCAATCGATTGTTCAATTTAAGAAAATTTCATGACCTACCAGAACCTACCAATATTATTTTTGAATTTATTTACAAAGTTATTTACTTATTTTTAAGAGGATTTTTTAAAATTTTGGAATACACGATTATTGTATTTGATGTAGTTGTTAGCGCCATTGAGACGCCTGGATAGAGACGCTGCACTGTCTTATTGATGATCTTTCTATGACCATTCCTGATCTATCAATAGCGACCTAGAAAGTTAAAAAAAGCTGCATTGTTTATATGATTTTTTTTAATTTGGCATATAAAACTCTCTTACATTGAAAAGTTGTTTATTTAAACAGAATAAGTCGATTGATATATTGATGAACTATCTGATTCTCGGAAAGATTTTCGGTAAGAAAGAAACATAAGTTAAACAAATAGTAAAAGTATCCATTTTTTTTCAAATTTACTCAGCTCTTATTATTCTGTACCTCAAAAGAAAAACATAAGAAACAAAAATGTACTGTCAGAAACACACGAAGGAATAATTAGGAGACCCAACTGCCAGTGGGAAGCCATTTGAAACTGGCAATAGAAACATTACCGTAAGTGATAAGCACATTACAGGAAGATCTTTAATTTTCGTACGCAGATGCGTAGTTGTCCGCTTCCTGTAAATGGAAAAGTGTGCGAGTGAGAAAGTTTGGCAACTTGACGTAAGTTAGAGAGTTTCTGTTCTTTTGTTGATCATCATACGAAAGATACACGAAATAAATATATAAACAGTATTTTCGGTACTTGTTTGAAAAATGTGTTAACAGATTTTGAGAAGGAAAAGTATAGGTAAGTACCTTTTAAATTTGTAATATAATAAAGAAATAATGTGAGTAATATAACTTAATTGAAAAGTTTTAAGTTTTTTCGAAACGTAAACATGAAAAATATTATAATTTCATTAAAAGTTATTATGAGGTGACTCAATTTAGAAATTGGTAAATTACGCATTTATAAGCATGTATACAATTTAATCCGCACGGATAATTTCAAATAATGTGATATTATAATGAAGCGCCCTACCGATAGAAATCTCAGAGTATATGCTAAAGATTCTCAAGGCTCTGAGAAGCTCTGAGAAGTTATCCGCAGGCACTCCGGTAGTGAGTATAGGTTAAATTTCTAAAGCATTTCCATTAAAATTAAATGACTGTTATGTAAAACAACAAAATATATTAGACGTTTATTGTACGTACAGTCAGGGCTTTAAAAAAGCGAAGTGTATTGGCCTTCTTCGGCGTGTAACTTGCATCACAACCCGGCACTAGACACCTGCATCAAAACAAACGAACAGAACCTCTCTAACTTACGTCAATTTGACAAACTTTCTCACTCGCACACTTATCCATGTATAGGAAGAGGACAATTGCGCACCTGCGGACGAAAATTCTATTGCCAAATGTGGGAACGGAGTTAGGTCTCATTATTACACCTTCGTGCAGAAACATTACCGAATAAAGACAAAAGAATTTTTCGCACA
Source organism: Belonocnema kinseyi (assembly GCF_010883055.1). Classification (NCBI taxonomy): domain Eukaryota; kingdom Metazoa; phylum Arthropoda; class Insecta; order Hymenoptera; family Cynipidae; genus Belonocnema; species Belonocnema kinseyi. Next base: position 34,125,766 of record NC_046660.1, on the reverse strand, counting down.
TGTATTTTTTTATTTTCAAACGATTACTTATTCCTTATTTTAAAAACACAAAATAAAATAAGTTTTTTATTCAACCTTTAATCTACAGATGAGGTGCAGAAATGTTTACCCCTGTGAAAATGTATTCTAGTTAATTAAGTGAAGTAGATTTTCCTAAATTACTAAAAGAAACTGGTTAATCACAAATTATACATGTGCACTCGAAAGTGAACTATCGCCTATTTTGTAAAGTTACTTTAATGAGTAAATATAATTTAGTTAGATTCGAGGCGCTGTTCACTCTGGAGTCGAACGTTTCGAACTTTAAAATTTTTGGTTAAACGATACTTAGTCGTAAGAATCAGGAAAGAGTCGTCATACAACGTATAGTGAGTCACCAAAGATGAATATAGCGTCGTACGAAGTCAGTGACGATTAAGTACGAAGTCAGAACGAAGCCTCGCAAGGTCCGAAGAAATTGATTCGTCCGCGCGCGTAATTCCGAACATGAATATACATTGATCAACTTTATTCGTATCAATCGATATTAATCGATATTAATAGGTATTCATCGATATTGAAACATATTATGCTCTCGTGGCGGAACAAAGCGGATCGCGTTTACATAATGATCCCTTACTTGCTTGATGTATTGCAAACTTTAATAAAGATTCAAATATGAATTCCACCAGGATTTTTTAGCAGGATAGTTACAAAAATTCACAGTTATCGCTAGATAATTAAAGTTTACTGAATACCATGTAAAGTTAGTTAAATTTAACTATAATTCGGTAAATTGTACTATATTTGGAGAAATAATTATTTTCATTGTTTTTCTTTCTTAAAAAATAAGTATCAACTAAATACAATTTAAAAATGAACCAAATAAACAAACTTCAATATTCTATGCAATTTACTAAATTAAACAATTAAACTAATTAATTTATTAAATTATAAAAAATGATGATATTAATGAAAATCATCAATTATTTAATAAATAATTATTATAAAATTTACTTATTGTAAATCGATGTTGGTGTTTTTTCGTCTGAGTTGTTTATATATTGGATGGTATTCTTTTTTTGTAGAGTTGACTTATTTCAGACCAAAAAATTGAAGGAATAGATGTTAGATCCTTTATTGAAAATAAAACTTTCATCGTTTCGAGAGTATAACACTCTCCTCATCAGGAATAAAAGTTCACTAAGGTCGATTTAAGTTGTAAAATTTAAAAGAACCTTCCCTTAGGTTCTAATTCTCAATTAATTAGTCTGGATGTAAAGTTTGGTATTGAGAACGAGAAATAGGGAGAGATGGCGTACAAAGGATTGTGTTTTGATTTCTTTGATGAACATGCTAAAAATTTCGACCTAAGAACTTAAAAAATTAATATTATAGTATTTCAAAAAATATAAATATACTTATTGTAAATCGATGTTGTTGATATGATGTTGATGTTTTTTCGTCTGAGTTGTTTATATATCGGATAGTGTTTTTCTTTTTTTGTAGAGTTGACTTACTTGAGACAAAAAAAAAGAAGGAATAGATGTGAACACGCGCACATCTATTTTTGAAAGTAATCATTCATACTTTTGTTAGCATATTATATTCTAACGTATCATTTCAGCGAATGTTTATTCCGAAAGAAATATTGAAATCTTATACCCCGTTTTTCTCACGTCGCCTCGGCCGACAAATAGAATTTGCTACGAGATAAGAGACTTTATACATTTGCGATCGATCAGTTCTCAACACACGTTTCGGCATGAGCTTTCAAGTGTCATATGTATTTCGAAGAGTTGGTGATTAGCGATTTTAACATACTATTATAGTTCTACGAAATCGTGGCGAAAATTAAACCTCCCTGTAGACAACGACGGGATACAAGGAACCCCATGTAATGGAAGGGATATAGTCTTACTTGATCCTCTGATTAGAGCACGTCACTCTGTTCAATTTTTATTGAATCAATTAATTTCTTTCTAATTCACACATTTACTTTTTACTTCAAATTATTTCGAAATTAATGGCATCGGATTAGTTTTCGGTGTAAGGCAACTACGCACGAGTGCATAAAAGGTTGGACCTTTGAGCCGGATCGGCACAAACGGTCCATACAATCAATTTATTAATTACAAAAGGTTGAATACAAAATTTGCAATACAATTTAATACAATTAAAAACAACAAATTCAAGAACATCCAAAGTGAAGTGACAGGGTAAATTGTTTTCAACACGCAAAAAGTGAGATCTGTGGTGACTAACAGTTCTCAACACAAATTTCACAAAAGTTTATGATATCAGTTTTTATATCATTTTTTCAAGCACACAATTTGAATACAATTCCACCATTCTATTGGCGGACATACCAGAGCAACACAAAAATCGTCTTCTTCTGGCAGGCGAAATTCAATAAAATAAATTCTGCTGGAAATTACAAATCACTGAAATCACAACTGCTGTCTTCTTCTGGGATCACAGACATCAACTTCACCGTGGACACGACAGCGTCACTGCACCTCAACGCCAATTCAACACAGCATCGACACCGTTCATCTACGTCATCTGTGTAACAGTAAATGCTTCTCTCTTTTTTTTTGAATCACCTAATGATTTTTAATCGCGATAATAAAATTTCCTCTACCTCAGAATGGACGACGTGGCAAAACTCAAAAAATCAACGTTAAAACGTGAAACTACTAGAGGACAATTAAGGTGGCTTGGGCGTTTGGTGCCGTACAATGTGGGGGGCACTGTGGGGGCTATCTATCATGCGATCAGTCTTTATTTGAATTTTATTGATATACGC
>NC_046660.1:34121121-34122878 GCF_010883055.1 Belonocnema kinseyi | reverse complement strand
ATTTCTTTTTTGCAAAGTGATCTAGTATATTTTCTTTCGATAATATCAAATTTTCAGAACTGCCTGTGATTTTTTTAAAAAGCGCCCAAGCCACCTTAAAACAGTTCCAATCATTTTTAAATAGCTATAATAAAGGCACTGATTGACATCAATTGTCAATACGATTAAAAAGATTAAATTGATTATTCGAACATTTTTATTCGTTATGCGATGAAATAGCCCAGTGGGCACAAACATCGCGACGTCTTTACGACATCTTTACGACATCCTATGTCCGTGTCGTTACAGTGTCTTTACGATACAGTAAAGACATCGTCAGATCATACGACGTTTTTATGGTATCTAAATGACACAACTACACGGACATAGGATACCATTAAATTGCCGTAAATATGTCTTACCGATGTCATAAAGATGTCACCGAATTTTGTGTCCACTGGGAGGTTTTTTAAACAAATCATTAGCTAGCAAAAACAAAAGATATTCAATTTTAAATGAATTTTACAAATTAGTGAGCATCGCTCAGAAACACGTAGCTGAAAGTTATTCTGGTCATACAGATCCGCTTAATTTAACGAGATTGCAAAACTCTGATACATCAAGTGACGATACACGGCGTACAAATGCATCTAATCATAAGATTAAACTCCCACAAGCATCTGTTCCGACTTTTTACGAGCCATCTCAAACAATGGCTCTCGTTCAAAAATTCTTTTACGTCAATGATTCACAATCTGGACGATTTATCAGAAGTAGAAAAGTTATACTACTTCCGAACAGCTTTAAATGACGAAGCGTTAAAGAAAATGCAAGTATTTCCAATTACTGAGGAACACTATACTCGGGCTCGGGATGGGTTAGTAAAAGCTTACGAATATAAGCATTTATTGATTTCTCGTCACTTATCGCTCTTATTACATTTTCCTAATCAAGAAAAATAAAGCTACCGTAGTGTCGAAAGATTAGCAGACAAAGCACAGCAACACGTGCAGACTCTGGCTAGTTTGAATGTTAATTTATCACCAGAAATCGTTCTTCACATTCTAAGAAAAGATAAACAAAAGGATGCGTATGAAATGGCAAGTAACTCTTAACCGCGAAGACTTTCCTTCTTTAAATCAGTTAGTAGAATTTTTATATAAATCCGCCGTTTCCTTATCAATATTCAAAAGTGAAAAAAATTTTAACAATCATTACGACGACGCAACGGTCTTCCTGCTAAAATGCGTAAAATAAAAAATGAAACGGCACGAACATTTTTCACAGAAAACAAAAAATGTTTTGTGTATTCTGACGAAGAATAACATCCTCTTTTTAAATGTAAGAAATTTCTGAGTCGCTCAGTCAATCAAAGATTCAAGTTCGTTAAAGACGCAAAGCTTGGCAATAATTGTTTTAAAAATCAAGGAAATAGTGAATGTAGATTTGGATATTGTAGGACTTGCAGTAAAAAACGTATTACTCCGCTACATTTCGGAAATTCAAATAATCAAGCGAAAAATGAAATTAAGAAGATAAAATCAACGAGAAAATGAAGTGGCTATATGAATCCGAACACATGAGTCATTGCGTATCAAACGTCACTTTATCCTCTTCGGTAGATTTAATGCCGACAGCTTTGCTCGAAGTTTGTGTCAAACATTTGCAACGTATCCAATGTCGAACATTATTAGATACTTGCTCAACTGTAAATTTCATTACTGAAAATTGATTGAATGTATTAATAGCAATTAAAACATCCTGCTCAGGGGCGAACC
>NC_046660.1:34095776-34121021 GCF_010883055.1 Belonocnema kinseyi | reverse complement strand
CCCCTAAACATCTTCCATGGATCCACCACTGATCCTGCTCATTAACAATTGAAGCGATGAACGAAATGAATACCACGTCTCATTCTTTTACAAAATCAACTATCAAACCGATTCGTTCTAACTTTGAAAAATCCCTCAGATTTTTCGTTGCATCGCATATTACAGATTTGATTACAATGCAAAAGTTTCCAATAGAAAAAATTAAAATTCCTTCGCATTTAAAACTAGCTGATGCTTATTTTGATAAGCCGGCGAAAGTTGATATGCTAGGAGGTGTCAGCCATACATTACCAATGTTTAGTCACTGTCAAATAATTACAAAGAACGAATTGATTTGATAAAAAACAAGACTCGGTTGTGTAATTGGTGGGAGCCTAAATTGATCACAAACGAATAAACAGTCTAAATGTATGATGACAAACATAGAGTTCGATTTAGAAAGATTTTGGACGTTGGAAGAAATACAAGAAAATCAGTGGCATTTGTCGGACGATGAAATGTTTTGCGAAGCACACTTTAAAAGCACGTACGTAGAAACGAAGAGGAGAGATTACCTTGCTTTTTAAAGAAGGTTGCGATAAGCCAGGCAACTCGCGACCAATAGCCATGAGAGGAATAATGTCACTTAAAACCAAATTAAAAGGAACATAAAATTTCTGATAGATTATACCAAGGTAATGAACGAATATATTAAATTAAATCACATGTCTCTTCTAGAGAAGCCCTATGTCGAATTTGACGGGTTTTATTTACCTCATCACGCAGTTATAAAGGAGTCACCCAGGCAGAAAAATTATATATAATTTATACATAGTGTGAAGTTTTATATAGAATATTCATTTGTTTGATACAAAAAATGTATAAAACAAATGAATATTATATATAATACTTCACACTATATATAAACTATATATAATATTTACGCCTGGGCAAGTAACACTACCAAAACAAGAGTCGTTTTTAACGCATCAGCTGACCACTAGATAAAAATCCTTCGCTCAACGTTTGTTTAGTAGTAGGTCCTACTATTAAAGGTTGTTTATTTACCATTTTCTTAAGATTTAGGGCTCAGTTGTATGTAATTATTGCAGACATCGAAAAAAAGTATCGACAATTTTTAATTCCCGAGAGGGACAGAAAATACCGAAAAATTCTTTGATTTCATAATGATGAACTAAAAGAGTATACTTTAAATACGGTCACGTTCAGAGTCAATGCCGCACCTTATCTAGATATTCGATGCTTACATCAGCTTGCCGCAGATGAAAAGGATCGATTTCCGTTAGCAGCCAAAATATTAAGAACAGACATGTATTTCCCCAGACGAAAAAATTATATACAGTTTATATATAGTGTGAAGTTTTATATATAATATTCAATTGTTTTATACAAAAAAATATATAAAACCAATGCATATTATGCATAAAACTTTATACTATGTATAAATTATACATAATAATTTCTCCTAGATCGACGAAATTTTAACTGCCACTAATAGCAAATCAGAAGCACGTGAAATATGTCGTCAAATGATCGGTATATTAAAAACTGCATGCATAAAGTTATCTTAATAGGCACCGAAAGACCCAGAAATACTCGAAGGTATTGCACAACAAGATTTTGACGTAAATTTTGATTTTGATCAAGATTCCTCTTTAAAAACACGATGTATTTTTTGGAAAGAGAAAACTGATGCATTTGTTTACCCGAAAAAATCGCCAAAAGAAAAATTCTTTCCGAAATTGCGAAAATTTTCGATCCTATAGGATTTTTGGGACCTTTCATTCCATTCGCAAAAAATTAATGCAGGATATTTGACAAGCCAGGATTTATTGTGACGAGTCGATTTCTTGTCACATAATTTATACGTGGAATAATTTTTCACACAACTTTAATCGATAAACGGCATTCAATTCGATCAATTTTCAATTATTCCTGAGGTGAATGACGTCGAGATTCACGGATTTTCTGATGCTTCTTAAACTAGGTACAGAGCTTTCATTTATTTACGTTCCATGAATGCAAACGGGGATATAAAAGTTTCTCTGATGTGCTCGAATCTCGCGATGCACCATTGAAAACGCGAACGATACCTCGATTAAAATTGTGTGCAATGCAACTGCTTCCGCATTTATTCAATCAAGTAGCGAATTCTATGGTCATAAAATTAAATTCAATAAATTTTTGGTCAGATTCGAGTATTGCTCTTAACTGGATAAATACTCAACCTAATCTATTCAAAACTTTTGTAGCAAATTTGTGGTTATTCGGGCCTTCTTGGTTGTTGCGCGACAAAAGTTTGTGTCCAGAGTCTCGAATACTCGGTTTAAAAGAATTACCCGAATAAAATAAAGCTTCAAGTTTATTAACTATTAAGCCTGATTTAAAATATTTATTAAACATTCTCGAAAATTATTCTTCCTTAATAAAAAATTAGTTTGAATAATTGCATTTTGTTTACGTTTCAAGAAAAAGACTCGGGAATTTAAAACTTTACAAGTCAGCGAATTGCAACGAGCAGAAAAACGCAATGATGTCATTCTCAAAACGTCATCCTATAATTCTACCTCGGAGTAATCATTTCACTGACTTAATAATCAAATATTATCACACAGAAAATTATCATTGGAATTTAGGTAGAATTGAGAATCTACATCCTGGTACAGGTAATACTGTAAAAAGTGTTACTGTCCGATCTAAGGATAAATTATACAAGCACCCAACTACGAAAATTGCGGTTTTGCCTATAGAATAATAAATCATTTATCGAATAATAAGTTCCTTTATAAGATATGCATTAATTAGGAATTTATTACTGTTTAAGTTACATGCGAGGATTAAAAACAATGTTGATTGCTACTCTGTCAAAGGGTGGGGGGGGGGGAGTATCAACACGCGATCGTGTATTTTTGAAAGTAACCATTTATACTTTTGTTAGCATATCATATTCTAACGAATCATTTCAGCGAATGTTTATTTCGGAAGAAATATTGAAATCTTATACCCCGTTTTTCTCAGGTCACCTCGGCCAACAAATAGAATTTTCTACGAGATAAGAGACTATACATTTGCGATCGACCAGTTCTCAACACTGGTTTCAGCATGAGCTTTCAAGTGTCATATGTATCTGGAATAGTTGAGGATTAGCGATTTTAAGATTCAAATTAGAAGTCACGATGTGATTCTAACCCCAGAAAAGTACTTGACAACTGCGAACGCTTCGCAAAATCAGTTCCCCTAATTATTTTCGTCGATACCGTGTTCTTTTGTCCATAAATGTTCGGTGAAGAGGGTTTCTTTTCCACTTCTTTCCTTTTTGGGCACACTCCCTTTTCAGGAGCCGACACTAATCAGGCATAATATTAATATCACGCATTCCTTGGTATTTGCGCTCCGCATATTTGAGGTCTGGGTGAAATCGCTCGCCCTGTTCTTCGTTTCTATCCCCGCAGTTATCCGGAAAATCGTCAATATGGGAATGAAGGAAATACAGTTTTAGGTTCATTAGGCATCCTAATTTATCGAAATTTCTGACCATATTAGCAAAAACCTCCTTATAATCAGCACTCCTTTCGTTGCCCAAAAACTTTTCTACGATTTCTTTGAAACTCAACCAAGCAGATTTTTCTAGATCATTTTTGTGACAAATGTTTCTTCCCGCAACATTTGCCTGATCTCCGGTCCATTAAAAATAGGAAGGTTTTGGAAATTGCTCCCCCAGGTACTTAAAACATTCCCCCTGTTTGTCAAGTGATTTGAGAAATTTTTTCATGAAGCTAAATTTTATGTGGAGCGGTGGAAGCAAGACTTTTTTTTGGATGGACCAGTGGTTTCGCAATGATTTTTTGTTTTTCACAGACAAAAGGGGTTCTTTCAAACAATTTTCCATGGATGTAGTGATTTTTCCTGTCTCTGCTATCCCGTACACACAAATGACTAGGGTTCTTTATGAATCCCGTCTGCTGCCCTAGTACCATCCCTAGAATTTTTTAGTCGCCACACGTGTCCCACCGGTGGCCGCATAATTTATTTTTTTAATCAACAATATAAGGTTAGCGTATCCCTCCTTCAACTGAGTTGAATGTACGACTGATATTGGCGCGTATACATTACCGTCATGAAGCAAGACCGGCTTCAGACTTCAAATGAATAAGTCAAAGAAAACGCGCCACTCTTCACTTTTATATACGTTCAACTTCAACTCATTCATCAATCCATCAACATCCTTACAATATACCAATTTTTTATTTTCATTTACGTCCGATGAAAAATACTTGCTGAAATCTTTCTCTCTATTTCTATAAACTGTTCATTTCGTACCCCTTGTTATCAATTGTTTACACTTAAGAAATGAAGTCAGCTCTTTCTCTTTGTCTTTAGCGAGTCAAAGTTTCCTCAAGAGATCGTTTAATTCTGACTGCGAAATTTTCTCGTTTACTCTATCATCGTCATCATCTATCATTGTGGTTTGAAACCTGCATGCCAAAACATCCTTCGTACATGAATTTGTCAGAATCATTTAATTGTTGACGATTTTGTATTGTGTCGAATTTTCCACATACGTAGCAAAATGAACTACAGTTATTAGAGCACTGATGCTCCACTGAAGAAGCTGAAGGTTTTGAAGAAGCTATGATTTACAGAAAACCCCGCACGTTAGGGAACCGGGTCCAACCGGGGTGAGTCCACCGTCCTCAGGATGATAAGCCTTATACCTCCCTAAGGCTAAATATGAGGGCTTTCCGAATCTGACGAGGACAATGTCCACTTATCGTCGGATACACTACGGCATCATTCGTATCCCGTAACACCTCCTGCAAGGCAGCGAGTTGCCGGTGGCTTCCTTACCCTGTCAAGTTTAAGAGCGAATCATTCTACACATCCACGGATGGAGCAGTTGTCATCATTTGAATTACCAGGGCAGCACTTGGATCGTCAACTTGGAATTCCCGATTCAGAAGATAAAAAAATGAATCTGGTGGTATGCTATGGAACCGTAAAAATATATTCTTTATGAAATTATTATTATTAATATTATAAATATAAATATAAATATTATAAATATTCTTCAAATACCCAAATAACGCATATATTTATTAAATTTGTTGAAAAAATCATATAATGTATCAACTAATTATGGGCTTTACTGAAATTATCATGAAGGTCCCAAATGAAAAGACTTACATAAAAAAACGAATTTTTCCGTCCACAGATTCCCGAATAATGCGTTTGTTTGTTAAATTGGTTTTAAAAAATCATAACATTTATCAATCAATCATATATGTTGCTGAATTTACTATGAAGATCCCAATGAAAGTCTCAAATCGAAAAAAAAAGAATTTTCCCGTTGAAAAATGTCCCAATAATGAATTTGTTTATTAAATTTGTAAAAAAAAAATAAAATTGATGAAAAATTAAGAATTTTTATGAAATTATTATGAAGTTCCTAATTAAATAGTTGACATAAAAAAAACGAATTTTCATATCCACAAATTCCTGATTAATGGATTTTTTAATTAGAATTGTTTTAAAAAATCATTGAATATATCAACTAATTATAAATGTTGCTTAAATCATCAAAAAGTTCCCAGATGAAAAGTTCCCAATTTTTTTACTAAATTTGGTTAAAAAAAGAATAATATTAAGCAACAGATTAGGAATTTTGCTAATATCATCATAAAGTTCCTTATTTAACAAAAATTAGAATAGAAAAAAAAATGTTTCTGTGGAAAAATTTCTGACTAATACATTTGTTCATTAAATTTGTTTGTAATTTTAACAATAATAATCTTAAGAAAAATTACTTAACCGTCATGTTGTTTTTATCGAAATTTATTGCGATATAATTTAAAAACCGTAAAATTATGGAAAATCGTAGAAAACATTCTTGCAACAAATAATTTGTTTATCATTTTTTATATTATATAATATCGAAATATTTTTAAATAATGTGACTCTATAAAACTTAGGCGATTTCAACAATCTTTCTGTTATTGAGGAGCACCGGGAGCGTCAAATTATTGAGCACAGTTTTTCTAACAAAACTTCAAGTACTCCGATAGCAAAGTGGTTAGAGCGCGCGGGAAAATACTCTAGTTTAGGTAGTATATGTAGTGTTCGAATCCTGTGCGAGTAAGATTGTTTAAGCGTTAAAGCGTTCGATTATTAGTGTAAGTAACCGTGTGTGCAAATTATGTATTTGAAATTGGTAAAAAATGAAGATTATATAATAATAATAATTTAAAAAATCACTTTTTTAAAATTTATTTTTGTCAAATTTCGGGCCGGCGTCATCTTAATATATGGCCCATATATGGTACCAAATGTCGGCCTGACGTGGAGAAGCCAAAGGCGGTTGACCGTTATCATTTAGCTGGTTGGGCCGACCAGTTGCGAATAAAGTTGGACCGACCGCCCGACAGTTGGCCCGACGGTCAATTCGCACCTGGGTATTGGTCATATTAGAATAACAAAACAGACTACTTTAGCAATTTCGAAAGGGTATTTTATGAGGTTAGGGATGGACTTGGACCTTTCCGAGTAAAAAAGGGCCTCGCATCCATACTCCGAGACCCGAAAAAACATAAGATAACTTCTTGTGGGGTTATTTTGCCCCCGCAATTGGAAGATAATTTATTGTGGCTAATTGGAGGCAATTTTAAAGTTAGGTTTGAAGGTTTTGAGGTCAGTAGCAGAAATCCTCTGAACAGGGATTAATGAGCATTATACTCAAATCCAGTGAACCAAAAAACATGTCATCGCTTGAATTCATCGAAGTCAACAACTAACGAATTCAAACACTAGAGTCAAACGAAGTCACGAAAGTACGATTGAAGTCCCAAAGCATTGTTAAAATAACGTTACATTAACTTTAGCGGACTTCGAGTTAAATAGCCCCCCGGTTAGTTCAATTAGATTAGTAATCTGTAGACGATTGAAGAGCAAATAGGGCACCCCTGGTGCTGAATCTGTAAAGCCTATTGTTTTATGCTCTTAATTAACCGCACTCTGTCAGTATTTGATTGAGGACCTATTGGCGAATCCCAGGATGTCAGTGACTGTTCGCGTGGGTATTAATTTCCACAAGTTCCTTGAATTCGACCCCAAAAGTTTGTTACCTGGTCCTAGGTAATTCTGGGCACTGCCATAAGACATTCAGGGGTGTTTCATCGGATTAAATGCTATTTTTTGCAGTTGATAGTTCAAGTGGTTGTGCCCAGCAAGAATCTCAAACCTAGGATTTCCCTGGCTCTGTCCTGCCTGCACGTATAGCCCAATATGACTTTCGCTGTCGACAAACTCTATGTTTTTTATGGTATTCCTGGTGCTTCGTCCAGATCAAGATTTTTATGGCTATTCCGATCCAGTAAGCCGCTAGTAATGGTACCGGTTCCATTCTAATGTAATTACTTGCCGCGCCGCGTTTCACCAGCTGGTCTGCTTTTTCGTTTCCCTCGATCCCTGTGTGACCAGGAACTCAGATTATAGTCACAGTGTTTTTTCCCTGTAAGTTACTTTAACTCATTTTCGCATTCTCAAACCAGCTCTAATGTCATGTATGGTTTTCCAGTTTTAGTCAATGTATCTTGGCTGTCCGAGAACATTTTAATCTGCCTACCATCAGCGTTTTCTTCTATTAATGTAGCAGCACAATGAAGGATGGCTAGGACCTCCCACTCTCCTTTGGAGACGGCTGTGTACTGGATGTAACCTTGGAGGAGCGGGTTACTATTTGATTACCATTTATCCGTACTTGGGTTGCATACGCTAAAAATTTTAGTAAAGTTGAAAACTTATGTTGTTTTTTCTTGCCTCATTTCTAGAATTGGTAGGGTGTTGATATTACTTGGGAGCCAGGTTTATTTCGTCCCTCAAGTCCATCTCTTTGCTGCATCGTTTTGAGTTTCACCCGTGGCCACAAGAATACGGCCGTGCATAGGAAGCTTGGTTTAAAGACAGTGGAGTAGAATTATGCAATCTTTTTTGGCCCTACACCCAACTCCAATTAGAAGATTCTTCTGAATATCCAAAATATCATGTCAGACTTCCTGCAATAGAACTTAAGATGCTTGGCCTAGTTTAATTTTCTATCTAGGATTACTCTCAGGTATTTAATTGAGTCTGAGATCATCAGCCTCTCCCCACGAAATTCCAGCTGCTGCTGGAATTTTTCCACGGCATCATAGAACGCAGTTTCTAAAGAGCAGCGTGCCTTAAAGGCCTCTGTGCAGTGGGGAGGTTAGAAGCATCTCATATCTAATTTATCTCTCGACCAGCCTCTCTAGCGTCTTCAGAATTTAGGACGTTATATTGATCATCGGGAAATCTTCAGCAGCAGTGTAGCCCTCTTTCCCAGTTTTGGGAATGAAAGCTACTCTGCCATCCTTCCTTGCAGTACGTGTTTAAGGGCAATCCTTACCCTAAATATTTTTTTCAGTGGGACGACGACAAACTCCATGTGCTGTTGTAAAAAAATTCGATAGAGGCCATTTGTCCCTGGTAATTTAAAGGGCCAGAAGGCGCCAACGGCTTCTTCCAACTTCTTGATATCCATAACCTTGGCGGAGAAATTCCAGTCTTCCTTCTCCCTCTCTTGACTCGAGCCTTTGTCCTCTCGGTCAGTTTGATTTCGCTAAGAACCTGCAACGCGGACATCGATCAGGTGATTTAGTGTTGTTTCTTCGTCTCATGCCGGGATCTTCTGCAGCCTCGCTGTGACCGCTATGTTCTTGAATATTTCTTAGAAGCCCCTCCAATCTTCCTGTTTCTGAATTGTTAAGTTTTCATTGTATTCATACTAAAGTGTGTTCTGTTGGACCTGTTGTACAACGCTCTAGTGTTTTTACAGAGTTTCTCCAGGTGGATGTCCTACCATCCGTCGTCGATTTTTGTGCTCCTCCACACTATACGGTTAGAGTTTGCGTCACAGCTCAACAGCAGACGAATCCTGTCGCTTCTGGTCCCCTTGCGGAGCCCGAGTGGGTGCTAGAAACAAGTACGATCGCTCTATGTTACATTTGTAGAAACTCTGTGCCCTGCATCTCCAGGTTTAGTCCCTTCTTGAGCCTAAACGCTGATGTTCTTTCCACTCCCGACCTAATAAAGATGTCGTTGAATATTTAGAAATTTCCTTCCTCAGTTTTTCTAGCTCCTTGGGGGTGACAGGCTTTAGGATGATCCGACGCCAGATACCACTTGCCAGAACGTTGTTAGCCATCTGGGGGAAAGTAAGGCTCTGTGTTTCTAGAGCCTTCTGCTGTATTAACTACCTGTTCAAGAGAGTGTCTTTGGAGTCCTTGCTCTTTCTCCCCGTAGCACAAGCCGAGGGAGTTGCTCCAGATGATGTTTCTGCAGACATAGGCTCTTGCAATGAGACTTGTCTGCTATTTGCAAGCCGCGCTAAGCGGGCTTTCCTTTGTGGGCACCGCTATGGTTTTTCGTCCTTACGATGAGCCTTGTTAACTATTCTTTTGTCGCGGCAATTTAACCATTGTTATCGGTGTTAGATGTATGTGACGCTCTTGATAGGATAGGCCCTAAGAAGCTATCCAGCTTTCGCGGCGGGTTAAAGTCGGACTCTAGCTAGTGTAAAAATAACACCACCTGCAGAGTCCCGCTTACAGGGATTGGATTACCAAAGTATCCCAAAGTCTCCGTTAAGACACTTCCTTTGTGACTACGACGTATCCACCTTAACTGTGGGAGGCATGTCTGGTTGTTCAAGGATTTAATAACCCTGGTTCCATTCGGCCCTTGACACGGCGATCACATCATGGCTTAGGAAAATGAGAACTCACGACCTTGAAATTCCCGGTGGCTTTGCTATTATCCCCTGGATGAATTACTCCTTAGTTTAGGTATCAGAGACTAGATTCGGTCAGTTCCTCAGAGCAGCTACATTTTAGATTTTTAGTCCGATGAGACCCTTCAGCCCTCCCATCAGCTACAAAGTCACGTGATCTCTATCGAGAGATGAGTAAATGTGATATAATAAAAAAACAATTTTTTCACTCAAATCCAAACTTAAATATCAAAATTCAATCGAAGACTTCATCTAATTCTAAAAAATCGATGAATTTGCTGCATTCAAATTATAATTTCTGTACGGAAAGTGCTCCTCGAAATTTCATTGACTTTTTGACAACAATGAAGCTTCCACGGAAGTTAAAAACCCCCTTAACTGAATTTCGTTTCGAACGGAAATAGTAAAGAAAAAATGTTTTCGTGAAACCACGGCAGTGTATTTTAATTTTCGAAAATCCGAAAAAAATAATATAAAATAATAATAATAAATAATATATCATTCTGTACTAATCAGTACAACAAATCATTCCTAAAGTTTAATAATTTTATATAAAATTATAAAAATTGAGTTATATTAGTCCAAGAGGCACAAGTTTTACTGGTTGTGGAAGTGCGTATCAAAAAATACGTTCCATGTTTTCTGCCACATCTTTATTGCATATTTAGTTCTAACATGATTCTCATACAGAATAAGAAAAGACACATCCCTTCCGAAAAGGGCGGGCTTATATCGGCGAGGTATCTGATTTTTTATGACGCATAAAAAACCTATTTGCTTTAGAAATTAGCTGAGATACTATGGGATGTCTATGGGACGTCCAAAACACTTTCATCAGATGCCCGTTACAATATACTTATAAAAAATTTCATAAAATATGTTTTATAAAAGTAATGTTAATTAACATTGCCCAACCAAAAAACATATGGTTATGTATCAACTATAGACAGCTTGCCGGCTCGCCACCTATTAAGTAAGAGATTTTGCCAATAATATACTTCTAATTTGATGGCTGTGAAGTTCGAAAAATAATTAAAAATTCAATGGTTTATAACTTATTGATAACTGGTCAAAGTGAAATTGCTACCGCTGGTAATTGACTTGCCTTTATAACAAAATAGTGAATTGTATATCAAGGGCGTAAATACGGTTATTTTGATACACAATTTACTTTTTATCGTACCCTCCTTGAAAACAAGTACGTGATGCAAATAAAAGATGTTTGGTGTTCTTAACAATTTCAAATTATAAGTGAAAGGAAGAAATAACGTACTTAGCAGAAAGAAGACTGTGGGTTACAGCAATGACATTTTTTTAAAGATAAATATAATTTTCTGTATGGCGCGTTAAGTTTCATGTAGCGAGCGTAAAGTTTTATGTAGTGGGCCGTCGGCGGAGAGCGCATGTCCGAATGTCACATAGGCTAGAAGCGGTCACATTGCGCCTGCTTAACGTGCATGCAATGGCGCGTTTTCCAGGGTGGTTGCACAAAAAGTAATATTGTACATAGAGCAATTAAAATTAACTCGAATTAAGTGTATCAATTATTGTCAATTGGCTCAGATAACCAATGAAGATTGTCATAAACACAAAAAAAGTTTTTATAAATTTTCATAAATTGTCTCGAACAATCTATTTGAGTTTCTAGAATCTAGTTAATGCGAAAGCGAGAATGGCTCGAAAAGTCAACTGGAATACTGGTATGTGAGAATGTAATAAAAGTTCAGGTGAGACGGACATAATTTATCGTCATAATTTTTTTCATATCAGCAATTAACATTGACGCGAAATCAAAATTAAGTATGATTGAGTTTATCCATTTTTAAATTACATAAGATATTCGCATGGAGTTCAAAGAAGGACGTGCTGTCGATAAACATCATCTTTAAATTTGTAAGTAATTGCTTGGCACGTCTATTGGACGTCACTTGCAATATTTATATGAAAAAAAGTTTTAAATTATTTTAGGTAAATTTTTTTTGCATTATGTGATCGAAGATTTTAATATATAGATGTGCAATTATATCGTAAAATTTTTTTGACTGATCTTAAATATTAACGAAGAATTAGGTACTCTTTATAAAAGTTAAGTTAATTTATACGATCAAGGAAGAAATTTATGATTTTCAATCAATTCTACAGCTTTCCTGTTCGCTAATTATAAAGTCCGAGATGTTACAATATTTTTGATTTCATGGCAGTGATGACACAACTTATTTATAACTTATTACTAACTGTCATATTTGAAAGCCTAGATCAGTCCTGGTTTCTGGTTTCTTCAAGTCTATCCAAATTCGCTTGATAAAAATATCTCTAATTTTCAAACACTATATAACAAGAGCAGAACTTCGCGAGACAAAAATTATTACTTCATTTCATTTTACCACAGTTTTCGAGAAAAAAAAACCCTCACAGTAAGGACACCAGCCAGATTTGAGTCCAATTGCAAGCTGGATTTCTTTAATTTTCATGAAATACAAAGTAAAATATTTTTAACTTGATAATCCACTAAATCTAATTAATTTTCATGCACTTGATATGCAAATTACATATCATATGACATTACATATGACGTACATGATCGCGTTTATGGGTGTCTGTTAGACAACCTTTTTACGTTTTTAAGATAACACAACAGTTGTAAAGAAATTTCAAGATGACTTTAGGACAAATTAAAGTTAACTTTTTCAAATGTCCTGAAGATGAATGCCCCTATGAATTCTTTGAAATTCTTTAGAATCTCGACAACAACGAAATTACATTCACGATCAATTATATGCTGGAAGAGAAAATTAAGATCTGGCATGTTTTGCCGAAGGAAATTCTCGTTCAAAATAAAAGCAATAAAATTCTGGTTTTCCTAAAACTACTTTTCCCTATAATTGATGGAGGATCCCGTAAGCCAAATATAGTTGAAACAATTAACCATAAAGAATCAAACGAAAAATTAAAAGTAGTAAATATAACTATTTTGTAATTCAATTAAACCATATACAAATGTAAATCAATTGGTTCAACAGTTGGTAATTGTCAATCCTAATGTAATTCTACTTACTACACACGAATAGACATAATGATTGGAAAAATAGTACTCGTGACTCCTTTTTTGCAGCTATTCCACTATCGTTAAAATTTCCATAGCCTTTTGCAGTGTAGGAGCGTAAATATAAACTAATGATACTTGTAATATGTAGCTAGAATTCTTCTACTACTTTTCCAGAGAATTTTTAACAATTTCAAAATCAAGTAAAAATTGTTATTATTAATCTGTATTACCTGAACAAATCGTGGAAGGGTTCTTGAAGAGTTCTTAAGATATAATTACATCTCTCGAGCGCAAACAAAAACTCGTACAATTTAGTTAAAAATAATTTTAAAACACACTGAACAGCAATGTCTTTCCATCATCTGTTAATTTCCCGGTTTTTTAAAACATTTTTTACTGGTCATTTAAATTTTAAGATCCAGGTGCAAGCAACTGAACAATCAGAAATTAGAAGCATTCCCAATTGCACCCTTATGAATAAATTATTGGTAAGTATTAAATCCTGTTCTTTTTTCTCGACCAAGTACTGGTCAATACGACGGATTCTAGTTTAGTAAATATTCGATTTTTCCAGCTCAGGGTCAAAATAATTACTTTCGAGTTAGAGTCGCAGGTAAAAGTTTAGCTATGTTTCGTCTTCTAAGAAAATATAGCTGTGTCATCTGAATATTCTGGCTGTTTTAGCTAAATTTGCCATATAGGAATTATCTCTTTAATGTATCCAGATGGACATGGAGCTTTTTTTCATTTTCAACGAAACTATTGTATTTTTAAACAAAAAGCTAGAATTTCTAATAGAAGAATTTTAAAACATCTATAAAACTGATTCGAATTATTCCTAAAATTTCAAAAAATCTTTCAAAATAAAAAAAATTTGCCTTGAAATCTTCAATCCTTTTTAAAAATATGTTGTTTTCTTTTAAAATCAATTAATTTAAATTTTATTTAATCTTTGATAAATTTGTAAATCTTTTAAAATTGATTCATATTTTTCCTATTTTGTTAATTCTTCATAACAAGAAAATTTCTATACAATCTTCCGGATAATTTTTCGTTAATTTTGGAGATCTTTTAAAACGTTTAAAAATAATATTTTAAAATTAATTTTCCAACATAAAAGATCATTTTTAATTTTGCCAGAAATTAAAAAAAAATGATTGTTTTCAAGTATTTAATAATTCTTAAGAAGCTTTCAAACTTCTTGTTCGAAATCTTCAATAATATAAATTTCGTTTAAGATATTTTCAAACCTTTTAGAGTTTTCAATTATTAGAGAATCTTTTTTAAACTTCTAAATACGTATCCCTTAAACTTACTCGAAATTCTGCAGAGATTTTGGAAGGTTTCAAAATTGTAATATTGTCTAAATATTCCAGATTCTCTTTTGAAATGTTTTCAAATCTTCAAAACTTAAAATCATTAATTTTTTTTAAGTAGGACCCAAATCATAAGTGATTTTCCTAGAAATCTTATTATCGTTACCGACAATTTCTTTACCGATACTGACATTTCGGAAATTAAGATATTCTAAGTTTTGATCCATAATTTCATTTTTATCATCTTTTCCCAATATTAAAAATGATTTTCAATTAAAATGTTATATTTTATTAATACTACTTATACACATTTGGCAATAGATTTCATCATAAAATAGTAATAAATAATAATAAAACTAGCCACTAAAAGACTTATTCAAGCATTGCCACAACCAGATCTTCCACAACAATCTACGCGAGATGTCGTTAAAGCACTTTTTTTAAATAGGATCAAATAATTTTAAAAAATTGTCATGATAAAATATTACTGAATGATAATATGTGTTAATATGTAGAAGTCGTCCATGATGATGGGGGTAATTGCCTTGTTAGGAATATATGCCACATTCTTTCAGACTAATCTTTTCATTTCTGTCAGATTTCTTCATCGAACAGGTTTCAATTCAGCTGGTTCGCTTGATGATCTACCTAATATACAATCTGTAGAAGAATTTGAAACCTACATCAGAACACCGAGAAGCACAGAGGAAATGGTAAGAAACGAATTTTTTATAAATTATGTTGAATTTTGCAAACAATAAATGTGTAATACAAATAGAAGTTGTGGCAGATTCTGAACAAATAATACGGAAAAAGTTAGAGGTTAACTTTGGGTTGAATTTTTCCTTTTTCTCGCTCTTTCTTCTTAGTTATTTATTTTTCTTCAATGGGGCGAGAAAGAGGTAGTTCGAAATCTAATTTCGAACTGTCAATCTTTTTCATTCTCTGATGTTCTTGCATAAAATTATTCATAAGAAAGTAGATTTCATTCCGATCATAAATTACAAACAAAAATAACAGAAGTAGAAGTTATCTATTAAAACGTTGAAAAGAAAATTCCCATTGGCCTCTTGTTTTTTCGAGCTTTCACAGTTTCCTGGACAATAGAGGGTGCAAATGCAAAAACGGCACATACAATTTTCTCTAGCATAAACTAAGTTCCTTGGTTTTCGAGTTATAGAGGGTTAAGCATGTGCAAAGAAATTCATGGCCTTAAGACACAGGTCATTTTTCATGGGCATTCAATGTGAACTTGTCATTTATCGCTAAAATTAAGCCAATAAAGACAAGATATGAAGAGGAAATCAATATAGAACCCATAAAGGCATGAAATGAACTTGATTTAGGCAATATCCGGTCAATGAAGCCAAGTCATGAGTGCGACTTATTCATTATCTAGCCAATGAAGGCAAGACATGAGCGAGATTTAATCATTATCTAGCCAATGAAGGCAAGAATTGTCCAGGATGTTGGCAATATCTAGCCAATGAAAGCAACTTCTGGTAACTGAATATCTCTTGTTGGTAATCGATTTCCTGCGTCATTTATGGTCTGAATCAGTCTTTGTGATGGAAAGCGAATGCTTGCCTTCATTGGCTAGATAATGACTAAATCTCGCTCATGTCTTGCCTTCATTGGCTAGATAATGACTAAATCGCACTTATGACTTGCCTTCATTGGCTGGCTGTTGACTAAATCATTCTCATTTCTTGCCTTTATGGGTTCTATATTGATTGCCTCTTCATATCTTGTCTTTATTGGCTGAATAATAGCAATAAATGACAAGATCACATTGAATGACCTTGAAAAATGACCTGTGTTTTAAGGCCATGACTTTCTTTGCATTTCCCCGTTAGAGCCCAATAACTTTCATAGGAAACATTTTTTCGCAGAGCTGCAGTTTTCGAGATATTTGGTAATGTTTCTTAAAAGGATTGGATGTTTAACCATCTATAACTCGAAAACTGTCCATTTTTGGACTTTGTGCCCCATAACACTTCTGATCGAGACATTGAGAACTACAATTTTACGAAATTTGATAAAAATCGACCGAAAGCCATTTCATGTACATTTGCTGCGGGGTCCTTTTAGTTTTCTAAAGTTTTATCTAGATGATAAATTTTATTGCGCGCCTGCCAAGTGAAAAACTGTCTTTATCTACCAAATCAATTTTAATTCTCCTTTTACTTCAACTAGTAATAAGATCGTAAGTCTTTCAAATCTTTGCATGAAATTGTTAGAGATTGCACGTTTGGTTGTCCTTTGAATGATAGGGTATTTGGAATTTAACATTTTTTGTTTGAAAAAATAAATGCATTTTTTCTGATGCCGGACGTAAATTAAACTTTTATGTCTTGTAACGTTTCGTTTCGTAGGGGAAGTTTGAGCAGGCAAGAATTTATCACGAAAAACATTCAGCGAAAGATAGGAGGTAGTACACGAGCACTTGTTTACGCCTCATTATTGCAAACTTACGCTCAAGTAAAAAGACTGAGTTTGACTCCTAGGTACACAATATATTATCACGTACTTTTCGAAGAATTGTCTTATGATGAATCTTTTAAAAATTTTTTGAAATCTTCGGAAATCATTTATATTTACAATTCTTAAAGGTAATTTAGGGTAAAACCACAGAAAATTTTGCTTTTTATTCTTTAAACATACGCAAAAAGGTGCGGTGGACGTAGTTAATGCGAATTTCGGGGTCTGATAATCATCTGCCCGTCATCCTTTTTCCCTCAGGGCTCCCTCGCCCTTTTCCCCACTGATCTCATAGGATTCAAGCTATTCCTCAAGACCCCCCTTATTATACGGGGCTAAGACTCTTGATTGACCGTAGCTAAGGGTTGATCGTTGCTAAGGTTTGTTACTGTCTGTTCCTAGGGGATGTTACTAACCGTGGCTAAGGGTTATTATTGACTGTTTCTAAGGAAAAGGAAAAGGTTGTTATTGTCCATTACTAGGGGCTGTATTGATCGTTGCTAAGTTTTGTTACTGTCCGTTTCTAGCAGATGTTATTAGCCGCTGCTAACGGTTTTTATTTACTGTTTCTAGGGAGTTATATTGACAGATGATAAAGGTTGTTATTGTCCGTTGCTAGAAAGCTGCATTGATCGTTACAAAAGTTTATTATTACCGGTTGATAGTGGATTTTATTAGCTGCTTCTGAGAGTTGTTATTAACTGTTTCTAAGGAGTTGCATTAACCGATGTTAAAAGTTTTTTTTCTGTTGCTAGGATTGTATTTTTGTATTGTTCGTTGCTAGGGTTTGTTATTGTCTCTTGCTAGAGGATTTTATTACCCATTTCTAAGAGCTGTTAATGGCAGTTTGTAAGGAGTAGTATTGATCAGTGTAAAGGTTCTTACTTTCCGTGGCTAAGTTTTTTATTGTCCGTTGCTAGGGGATGTGGTTAGTCATTGCCAAGGGTTGTTATTGGCTGTTTCAAAGGAGTTGATTTCAAGTGTTATGCTAAGTGGTATGCTGAAGGTTTTTATATCCATTACTAGAGAGTTGTGTTAATCGTTGCTAAGGTTTGTTTTTGTCCTCTTCTAGGGGATGTTATTAGAGGTTGCTAAGGGTTCTTATTGACTGTTTCTAAAGAGTTATATAGACCCATGATAAGGGTTGTTATTGTCCGTTAGTAGGAAGTTGTATTCATCGTTACTAATGTTTTTTACTGTCCGTTTTTACGGGATGTTATTAGTCTTTGCTAAGGGTCGTTATTGACTGTTTGTAGGGAGTTATATTGACCGATGTCAAAGTTTTTTATTGTATGTTCCCAGGGCGTTGTCTTGATCGTTGCTAGGGTTTGTTATTGTCCTTTTCTAGGGTATGTTATTAGCTTTTGCTAAGAGTTATTATTAATTGTTGCTAAAGGATATTATTCACCGTGACTTAGAGTCGTCATTGTTTGTTGCTAAGGATTGTACTTTTTCGTTGCTTGGGAGTTACACTGATCATTGGTAAGGGTTGATGTTGACCGATGATAAAGGTTGTTATTGTCCATTTCTAGGAAGTTTTATAGATCTTTCCTGAGCGCTGTTCTTGACTATTGCCAAGGGAAGCGAGAGGGGAAGTTATAGAAAGAACGGGGAGAATTGAACGACCTAATTTACATCTTAACAGACTACCAAACCTTTTTCTAGGATCATGGTGCCTACTTTGATCAATTTGTATTCCCTACAATTTCGTTGAATTATTATTGTTTTTCTTGTTTTCCAGATACGTGTAGCACTGCATTCGGTGCAAAAAACTTACGGCCTCAGTCCAGACATTACAAAACAGATGGTGCAGGAGCTTCTAAGTCAGTTAACAATAAATAAAAGTGGCCCCGCATCTCGACAGGAAGCAGTGTCGAATAATATCGATCATGTTATACAAACAGAGATAGCAACATCATCAGAGGCATTACCAGCATGTCAATCATCGTCTACGCAATTTAACGAAATAGTGGATCCTCTTTACATTATAACACTCACATACAGGCGACCAGAACAAGTTTCCGAACTGACAAGAATGTCCCACACTTTGATGTTAGTCAAAAATGTTACTTGGTTGGTTGTTGAGGATGCAAGAATGGGGACCAACTAAGTCACTAAACTTCTTGAGAAAACTGGCCTCAAGTTTGTTCACTTAGTTGGTGAGTTTGACACTTAATTTTAAATAATTAAAATTCGATGTTTAAATATTACTTTGTATCAATATTTATATTTTTAGATTCCCAACAGTCATTTCAAGCGTTGAAAGAAAAAAAATCACTTGAACCCTTTCTAAGAAAACTTTTAATTTTTAAAGGGATTAATCTTTTAAATATTCTTCACTAAAAACGACTTCTAAGGGCCATAACTCTGAAACTTTTAGAGATATACGTGGACCATTCAATAGTTTTGGGTTTTACAGAAAATTGCATACATTTTAATACTTATAAATGTACTTGGAACTTGAAGGGTTTCAGTTGCCGTAAGATATTCAGTCCATAGAACACTTTTTTTGCTGAACTAAAGGGTTTGAGCTAATAAAATTTAATTTTTCTCTTATGTTCATGAAAGTATGTTCGTTAGCATCTTCATACAAAATTTAAAAATGAGTTCTGTCAAAAAGGGCCCAAGCAAATTTGTTCTTTTTGTGCTCAAAATGATCGTGAGACATCCTAGAAACTTTTGAACATAAAAATGGGAGGTGTGATCTCTTTTTGTCCAGTCATCTGGTACTTTTATCCTTTAATTTCTGGTGCAGTGATTTTTTCTCTTGAGTACTTCATTTGGGGCTGCATAATAAGGGGTCAGGTTCTGTGAACAGGATTTCGTCCCGGAACATGTACATTTTTTTTGGAAAAGGTGCAAAATATCACATTCAATTGGATTGATGCTTTCCTGTGCATTTAAGAGGTAAAAGTGCTCTTACAAAAATTAAAGTAGATAAAATTCTGCGTAAAACTAAAAAAAAACGTTCTATCACCGATAGTTTAGGAGTTACGGTCTTTCAAAGAACCGTGATTTTTTTCAATTGTTTGCCAAAAATCGCATGTTTTTTTGTTTACTTTGTAGCTCGGATTCTGATGGCCAGATCTAAAAATGGTCAACAGATGAATTAAGGTAGACATAAATACCTTTTTTTTAAACCATTGTCCTAACTATAATAGATCACGAGTTCGCACCTGTCAAAGGTTTGCCATTTCGACCTGATTTAGAGGTAAATGCCCAGAGTTCAGTTTTTTGTAAATAGCTCGTTTCGGGGTTGTCATAGAAGAAATTTTCTGGAGAATGAATACAAGAAGACTTAATTATGCGTAAGTTAAAAAAAATTTCCCATCCCCAGTAAGTGCAAATCAATTCGGTTACTAAATCGTACCGTGAAACAAAACTCTATACGAACATTTTCTTAACATATCAGTTTTTAAGTCAAGTAATAGTCAAGTGAGCATGTTTTGGCATTTTTTATTGAAATTTCTATTAGGGGGGTTTATTATAATTTAAAAATAAATATTTCATGATTATTAATAAATAAATAAAATAATCGTTTAAATAGATAAACTTCCATCACTCATAGAATGTGCAGTTTTTGGAATTTTGCACTGCAATTTCTGTTAGGGGAGTTTATTATAATTACCAAAATAACAATCCACTAGTACTTTTCCATGGGTGGTGGAAATAGAAACGAGCTATTTACAGAAAACTGAACTCTGGGCATTTACCTGTAAATTCAAGTCGAAATGGGTCACCGTTGGCAGGTGCGTACTCGTAATCTATTATAGTGAGGACAATAGTTTTTTTCAATTATAGATATTTACAACTACTTTAGTTCATCTATTAACCATTTTTTGATCTAGCCATCAGGATCCGAGCTACAGAGAAATAAAAAAAAACATGTGATGTTTGGCAAAAAATTGGAAAAAATCGGGGTTCTTTGAAAGGCCGTAACTCCTAGACTATTGGTGATAGAACGTTTTTTTTTATTTTCACGTAGAATTTTATCTACTTTAATTTTTATAAGAACACTTTTACTTCTTAAATGCACAGGAAAGTACCAATCCAATGGAATGTGATATTTTTCACCTTTTCCCTAAAAAATTTCCGTGTTCCGGGACGAAATCTTGTTCGCAGAACCTGACCCCTTATTATGCACCCCCAAATGTAGTACTTAAAGAAAAAAATGACTGCCTCAGAAATTACCGAATTTGCACCATATTTCCGACCAGATGGCTGGACTCTTTTGGATTGAAGTCTGCTAAGTTCCACCATGTTTGACAACTTTAGCAGAATTCTTACAACCAGAAAACTTAAAATTATAATTTTCAAAAGACATTTATTTCTACTTTACAGTTTTAAAAGAAATTAATAAGGAAGACGTTCCAATTCCTAAAAGCTGAAAAGTTAATAAGTTAAAAAAATAAAAAGGTGATCAAGAATCAGAATAAAAGAAAAACAATATCAGAACAATTAGATTTGGCACGCAAAAAGAGTTAGGTTGTTTAAAATTACTTCTAGAAAAATTCTATACAAAGAGGACTAAGAAGAAAAAATAATTGTTAACCATTGGGAGTTTGGACAAAAAACGGAAAAATATTTCTCATTACTTTATTATTTTTTAAAGGATTGCTTCAATTTGTCCGAAATGAAACTGAGAAGCGAAACTATTTGAATAGAGATTTTTGTTTGACTTACAGCACCAATGCCTAGAAGGTACAAAAAGAAGGACGGATTCTTGCCAAGAGGGGTTTCTAATCCGAATCGAGCCTTAAAATGGGTGCGTGAAAATACAAGGAAAGGTGTTCTATATTTTGCTGATCGTTCGTTTTTATTCACAGAAATGGTAGAAAGTTAGACTAAATTAATTTCCTAATTAAACTCTTTATCACTATTTCGAAGGCTCATCAAAAGTTTTTTACTATCTCCTTACATAGATGTACACAAAAATGCGAAATATTCTGTTTCAAACTAATACATTTAAAATAAGCAATTAAAAAAGTTTAAAAAAAATCAATTTCATACCATTACAGGATTGGATTTTTTTCGATTTTTTCTTTGTATTTTTCTATATTCTGAATGGCATTTTAAGGTTCTAAAATAATTTAAAAAATATCCTAAAACTTTGACTTTAAGTTTAATTTAATCAAATCTTCTAATTGCTTAGTATTCAATCCTCAAAATTTATCTCGTTTTATGACAATTAAAAAAAATTGGAAATTCAAAATTAATATAAATCAAACAATAATAATAAAATTACTTTTGGCCTTTCAATAGATTCCCAAGAAAAAAGTGAATTGATCTTTCCGAAGTAGTTTTATTAAAAAAAAATCTCCAAGCCACTTACGAATATAAAACGACGAAACTTAATGCTTGTCAAAAACCTAATAATGTTTACAAGATTTTCCTCTATTTCACAGATAAGGCTAACAAAAAAAGTTTCCATGTTCCCTCACCGCTGGATATGGATTGAGTTCCCCGATCGTAAAGAATCGAAAATTTTCTGAATTTTACGCCAGCTGGGTAGCAGGACGAAAATTCCCCGTGGACATGGCCGAATTTGCAGTAAATGTGGAATTCCTTCTGAAAAGGCCAAATTCTTTCATGCTGTTTAGAGCTGGTTTTGATGAAGATCGATTTTTAAAAAGTCTCGCACCGTTCGAACCCAGAGAAATCGAGCTTTTGGCCGATAATTGCACAAAAATACTCGCATGGCACATGCAAACTAAGAAAAACAAGGCTAGCGCCCCTCTCAACATGACACTTTATGGTTCTACAAATCTCGTCAAGTTGAAACAACTTATCGTATGATATACAAGATATTTGTGTCAAACGCTTTTTATAGGAAATCTATGAAAATGAATAAGCAATTAATCATGTTTGTCGGATGTGTCCCACTATAAAAGTAATCCATTTCTTTTAAACGTTGGTATAAATTTCTAATGATATCTCTCAAAGTAAAATGTGCCAACAACTTTCCACTGGCGATTTGGCGAATGATCTTTTTTGTTACATCTGAAAAGTGCCTCCTAATACCTTCTACAGCAGGGAACTTGAGACTGAAATTTTTGAACTTAAACACAAAAATCTTTATGCTACCAAAAATTTAACTCGCTATTTAAAATCAGTGGTGTTCTCCGCCAGATTATTTCTTGTTCCCCATAATACCACCCACCACACTGATCATTCAACAAGAAATTTCAAAAACAAAAAATGAAACTGAATTTCTTGAGCACATTTCTACCTATGAATGTAAATCAGTTTCACTGAAAAAGGTATCAATAAGAATGTGATTTGTCTAACCACATTTTCATCTTCAACCTTTAATAAATTTTAATTCATATTTATTATTTAATAAAAATATATCAATTCAAACATTTATTTTATTTAATATTCAAATTCCAAACAATGCAGGCAAAAGAGACGTCAACTCCCTGGATCACTTCTTATATCAAAAGTTTTGTGAAAGAGAGAAAAAACTAAATTGGCTAAAAAACAAACAAAAATGGTATCATTCAAGTCAACTTTTGCAACTTGCGAAAGTTAGTACAAACCAAAATCAGGGATTTATACAATAAATACAATCTCCATTCTATTAAGAACAAAAATAGAAACATATGTCTTCTCTTAAAACGACTTGGATTTATTCTTCCTGAACACTTGGCTCTTGATAACAATTTCTATCCCCCTGCAGACTTTTTAATAGCCTTTACCACAATATCCGCACTCCTCGCAAACACCACTCCTTCCCCGTTCTCAGTTCCCTCTACTTTTGATAATACCAAATTATTATTTTCTGACATCGTAAGAAACCCTAATTCAAAATCTTTTTGAAGTAGAATCATGTACTTAAAGTTCTTTTGGTATTGCAATTCAAATGATTCGTCTTGCTTTACCAGTAATTGACTCTTTTCCCTTGCATATATCTATCATGCATTTCTCTAGGTGGGAATATTGCCTAATACCTGGAAAGAATCGATTTATCGCCATATTCCTAAAATATCGAAGCCTACATCTTTCAAAGATTTCCATCCTGTATCCATCCTTTATGCCTTGTGTCAACCTTTGGAGTGCATAATGTACGACACACCTTGAAACTATCAATTTAATGGTTTAAGTGCAATCCAGGTTTTGGGCCAGACACAGTACATTTACAGGTTCACTTAAAGTAACTTCTGACCTAAAGCTGGAAATTGATAAAAATGAAATAACGGTTGTTGTATTTTTTGACTTTTTTAAGGTGTTTTTAATGCAGTTAAGAATAATTTGCTATCTTCTGAGATTAAATCGCTTCACTTCTCAAATGTGATTGTTAAGTGGTTTGAATCTTATCTTAGTAATAATTCTGAAAAAGTACAAATTAGGAATGGCGAGCGGTCTGATTGTCTTTCAGGGATGCACTCCTGTACCCACTCTATTTAATGTTTGTACCTCTGAACTTGGTAGCAAACTTTGATACCGTAATCATCATAAATATGCTGACGAATTTAGGCTTTACCTCTCGGGGCCTATTGCCAATTTCAGGAGCTTCATCCAAAAGTTACGGGAGGATATCAATCTGGTTGTGCAGTGAGACTTGACAAGTGACCTCACTCAGAACTATATCTATAAGCATAGGACCTTCTTCTTATCTACACGTGAAACAATTGCAAAGCTATATCTTGAAGGGCATGCTCTTCGGTCACCACGTGACCAAACTAGTCCCCGGTTATGAACATTTATTTTGGTGTTCACTGCGTCCACAAGAATTGAGATATCGTATTTAAACTTTGACACATAAAATAAAAAGCACTAAAGAACGTTTGTATACATCAATATATTGGTAATTTTAAAGAAAGTTTATTTATAAATTGATGGAATAGGATATTACCAATCGAGTTATAGCACTTTGCAGATTGGTTTGATGCATTTTAGATTTTTTTATTCGCTCATATTGAGCACTGACACCAATTTTATACTAAATCATCTAAACCTTGAAAAAAATTAATATAAGCAATAAAATTTGCACCTTCGTTGCAAATCAACAAATAAGTATCTGCACATACG
Source organism: Belonocnema kinseyi (assembly GCF_010883055.1). Classification (NCBI taxonomy): domain Eukaryota; kingdom Metazoa; phylum Arthropoda; class Insecta; order Hymenoptera; family Cynipidae; genus Belonocnema; species Belonocnema kinseyi. The sequence continues at coordinate 34,096,345 of NC_046660.1, read as the reverse complement.
TAACCTATCATTCTTTTTGGGCATTTTTAGCGATTTCTAGCGGAGAAAAAAAGAAACTTTGAACGTCGATAAAGTCGAGATCAAGTGACTAAGTTCATTCATGAAATATCGGTGTAAAATGATTTTCATTTTTTTGGCCCTAAAAATAAAAGATAAATTTCAAATTGGAAACATAGCAACACCAACAATGTGCTAAAATTTACTCATCGGAGTTCTTCAACCAACTTCCATAATTCTTGACGTTGAATCGATCAGCTGATAACTATTGTTGACAGTGAACCAACCAGCGGGACTCAGCGTCGGACCCGCCTTGTCTTTCGCCCCTCGGGCGAAATTTTATTTTTATTCTTGGAATTGTTTCATACCAGTACAAAAAATCTACAAGAATATATAACCATTAGAAAATTTTAATTACTTTCTGAAGATGCACATTTCTCAAGATGTGACTTGGACGAATTTTCGAGGATGACATTCTAAGATGTTCCTCGATTTTTTAAAATCGAGGCATCTACTTTATCGACTTTACTTTATTTACTTTACTTTACTTTACTTTATTTACTTCATTTATT
>NC_046660.1:34092304-34095676 GCF_010883055.1 Belonocnema kinseyi | reverse complement strand
TTACTTTATTATACTTTACTTTACTTTATTTTACTTTACTTTACTTTATTTCCTAATTCCTGTAGTATTTTATTCGAAAACTGTCTTCATAATTACGAACATTTTGATATATGCAAACGTTCCTTAGTGCTTTCGGTATAACTTCCTAAATCCTGAACACGATATCTCAATCCGTTTGGACGTAGTGAGGACCGAAAACAATGAAAATCATTTCATTCTCCACACAAAAATTTTATGAATGAACTTAGTCACGTGATCTCGACTTTATCGACGGTCAAAGTTTTTTTTTCTCTCCGCTAGAAATCGCTAAAAATGTTCCAAAAATAATTATAAGTTACGTGTATACAGATACTTATTTGTTGATTTTCAAAGAATGTGCAAATTTTATTGCTTACATCCATTTTTTTTAAGGTTTAGACGATTTAGTCCAAAACTGGTGTCAGTGCTCAATATACGCGAACCAAAAAATCCGAAATGCATCAAACCAAAAATTATCTGCATAGTGCTATAACTCGAATGGTAATATCCTTTTTCATCGATTTATAAATAAACTTTCTTTAAAACTATAAACACATTGATGTATACAAACGTTCTTTAGTGCTTTTTATTTAATCTGCCAAATTTTAAACATGATATCTCAATCCGCGTGGACACAGTGAACACCAAAAAAAATGTTCATATCCGGGGACTAGTTTGGTAACGTGGTCACGAAGAGCATGCCCTTAATCGCTCTCTTACATGGAATACACAAGTTATGGATATTACAAGGAAAATCTTTTAGAGTCCTCCACCAGCTAAACAGGAATAAAGAATTAACCTTCTAATTAAAAGCTTCATCCTCCCTTTCTTTAACCGCGGCTGTGGTATATGGCGATATTACTGATGAGCTTAAGGGCATGTGATACTTATAGTTTCCCCGACTTTTTTCCCACAAAAATGAAAATTTTTAAAAACTGAATTCGGAGATGCTATAAAATATCATAACGGACGTCCCCGGACTCTTTTTTGAGGGATAATAACAAAAAAATTTATTGTGCTAAATAAAAATTTTATTAATATGTATTATTTTGAGGTTACGTCGTTTTTCATCTCTGCTTTTCCGATAATCTGGAAATTATTTATGAAATAAACTTTTTTTATTGCCTGCAAAAAGGGTTATTTCCGGGAGCTTAGTTACTATGTTCATTTGCAAGTCCAAAGTTTTCATCCAAAAAAATTGTGTAGTTTGGCAGTAACGCACAGGAGAATTGTAAAATACATAACCTCCAAATGTACATACGTTGTTAGCAATATCAAAAAATTTTTTGAAAAAAAAAAACACAAATAAAGTGTGTGGGAACGTCCGTTAGCATGTTCGCTATCATTTCCCAAATTTTTAAGACAAAATATTGATTATTCTAGAAAAAAGGCCATCGGAACCTAAAACTGGTAAAATCGATACTAATTCCTAAGCGCTATGCAAATTAATCAAATTTTGCTAAATTAAATCTTTTTTGAATTAAACCAAAAAAAGTGTGCGTGGACGTCCGTTAGCATGGTCGCTATCATGCCCCAAATTTTTAAGACAAAATATTGATTATTAAAGAAAAAAAGCCGTCGGAACCTAAAACTGGTAAAATAGACAATTTTCTAAGTATCACATGCCCTTAATACTATAAGCTTCAGCACTCTGTTCATATATAAATGTGCTCTTATTAAGAAAACTAAAAATAAATTTGGGGTGTTTTGGGATTTTCGAACCAAATTCATTGCAAGGGGTGATTTACTTAGAGAGTTAATTTATTGCTTTAAGAAAATTAATCACAACATACAATTTAAATTTGTATCTTGGAACGCTTATTCTGACAAATGTTTTGCATTAAAAACGAAATAACATAATTATGTCGTAGTAAAAGATTCACATATTACAGTAATGAAATATTAGTCTACAAGTAAGCGTAAAAAACGGTTTTTATTCGCAATTTAACAATGATAAATTTCATGGAGGTAGTGAACCCTGCTAAAAATAAGGTTGCTTATTAGGGTGGTTAAAAACAATATTTTTTCAAAAATTAGTCTTTACCCCTAAACATTATTACTGTTGGTCTAGTGGAATATTTAACAGCATTGGTTTATTAATTTCAATTATTTAAATAAATAGAAATTGTTTAAATAATTGTTGTTTTAAAAATTCGTTGTTTTTATTCAAAATTATTACTATTAATTCGTCTAACTGGCACTTTCGAATTTCTTGAAACATTGAAAAATTAATCAAACAATTTAGATCAATATTCCACTACAGAAATATTGTTTCAAATAAAAAAATTATTCAAACAAATTAAATATGTTTAAATAATTGAAAATTAATGTATGAATGTTAATTGAATTTATTTAAACAAATTCCATTGGTTGAAATAATTAAAATACAACTAACCAATGTTGATCAATATTCTACTAGACCAGTTTAAGTAATTTTAAGCGAAAAAAACACGAGAATACAGTGCTCAAAAGGTGGATTTAATGAATAATTTACATTTTCTTTACATTACATTACATTACATACATACATTAAATTACATTTACATTTTAGTCTTTTTTGATTGAATTCAACTGTTTTTTTTTTTTAATTAAAATATTTTTTGTTGGAAAGATCAACTATTAAATTTTTGCTCAAGAATTTATAATCTTTTTATTTAGTTGAAACTTAAACTCTTTTTTTGAAAATTAATTTTTGGATTGGAGATTTATAATTTTTAATGAAAATTGAATATTCCTTAATGATTGAAAATTCATCTTTTTTCTTTGAAATTCAACAGTTTGGTTGACATTTAAAAAAAATATTTTTCAGTAGAAAATTCAAATTTGGCTGATAATTCATATTTTATGGTTGAATTCAACTGTTTTTACTTTTAAATCAAAATATTTTTGTTTCAAATATCAACTATTAAATTTTTAGTTGAGAATTTATCTTTTTCGGTCGAAAATTCATTTTTTTAGGTTGAAATTTAAACTCTTTTGTTAGAAAATAATTTTTTTGATTGGAGATGCATCATTTTAACTTAAAATACATCCCCTTGGATAAAAATTGAACTAGTTTGTTAAAAATGGGTTCTTTAATTAAAAATTTCTTCGGTTGACAATAATTTTTTTACTGGAAATTTAACTTTTCAATTGGTAGTTAAAAATTTGTATTTTTTCGATGAAAATTTATGAATTTTATTGAAAATATTTCCTTTTCGGTAAAGAATTATTCTTTTTAATTGAAAATTTATCTTTTTGCTTAAAAATTTTACAGATTAGTTTAAAAAAAAAATTTTCTAATTGAAAAATCTTTCTTAGTTAAAAATTCAAATCGTTTTGAAAATTGTATTTTTTCTTGATTTAAACTTTTTT
>NC_046660.1:34078843-34092204 GCF_010883055.1 Belonocnema kinseyi | reverse complement strand
TCTGGTTCAGAATTTGTCTTTTTTGGTTTAAATAAAAAATTTTTTGTTAAAAATTAACTTTTTTGGCTAGAGATTCATAATTTTAACTGAAAAGTCATGTTTTTGGTTGAAAATTTTAATATTTGGTTGCAAATGCATTTTTTTGGGTAAAAATTTAATTTTTTAACAACAAATTTAGATCTTTTGTTCAAAATTCGGTTTGTTTTTACTTTAAAATATTGTTCTTTATTAAAAATTTAACTAATTCAGTTAAATATTCCATAATTTTATTTAAAAATTTATGTTTTGGTTGAAAATTAATTTTTGCGTTCAAAATTCATCAACTTGGTTGAAAATGAACTTATTTTCTTGAAAACTTTTTTTTTTATCGAAAATTAATTTTTTTAACAAATATTTTACTATTCCACTTTTCATTGAAATTGCAACATTTTTAGTTGAAAATTCAACTATTTAATTGACAATTGTTTTATATTTTTAAGAATGCAATATTTTTAGTTGCAATGTGAGGAATTTAAAGTGTTAGAAATTGAATTTAATATAGTACTCACTTTAATTTTAATTTTTAAAAATATATAATTTCCTATTTTCGTAAAAAAAAAACTTCTTATATCGTATGTTTTTACAAAGTCCTAGAAAATTGCTTTTATTCAAAATATTAATATGTCCAATATGCACTGAATTTTTAATATATAAAGATAAAATAAAAATTGGTTTAAATTATTGTTCAAATTCATGGACTTTAGGGACAAATCCAAGACATTATTAATTATGTTCTAAGTATTATTTATTCAACTATTCGATGGTGATAATATTTTTAGGAATATCTTGTACCATTAACAAATTACTTATCATTTAATAAAATAACTTTCATAGATGTACAAACAGTTATTTAATTTCACATATTTTTATACATATTTTTACAAGGAAGAAAATGTAATATACTCATTATATTTACAAGCCAGTAACATTAAAACTACCAAGAAATTCTTTGCGGGTGTTCCTGGTCCTCCCAGTAAAATACTTTATTAACAAAAATGAAAAATTGAAGGAAGTTAACTACCAACGTTGTCATCGACTCAACACTAATTTGCCACAAATCCGCTTTTCGTAAATTCAGTCGGAATAAAATATAAGGAACAATAAAATACCGTGGTTCCAACAATAATTGAGGTACAAGAACTAAAAAAGTGCAGGCAAGAAATGAAACTCGAGACAAAAATCTAAGATGAGAGAGACATTTGTAAAAAGCATACGCGCTGAAAATATGCAGAGGTATAAGCAAATATTTAAAGAAAGTGTAGCGTCCCATAAAATAATTCCAAACGTAGAAAACATAGTGTCTGTTATCAGCTAAAACATAGGGATGAACCAAAGTATTAGAGTGAATAATCGCCGCCATTAAAAATAAAATACAACTCGAGATTTTCCAGTGTGCTAGTAAATCTTTTAGAAATTCTTTCCAGAAGGGTAACATATATGGCCAGGCGAAACAAAACGTAAACGTGAAAAAATAGAAGAACTGAGGTAGGTGAATAGTTGAAACGTGTGCTGTGCGATCTCCAACTACGACACCGCCATTCCAGATGATAAAAGCCAGGAAGAAAATCCCAACTGTAATGTAGGGAGTCAATGCGGCGAAGAGTTCCATACCAAACTTTAGAAATGGCAATGGACCTTTTCGAACTTCTGCTTTTACATTATCCCAGAGCCACTGGAAAAGTTTAAAAGGTACAGAACTATCAATTCGAGTATGATTAACAAGTTTTACGCCGGGCAGAGGCGGCGAAGCCCTAGGGGCCTAGGGCCTAGGGGACACTGTCCCCTCCAGAAATCGAATGATTAAATTCATCGGATGGTTTGAATTTTATCAAAAATCGGATCTGTGACAAAAAACCCAAACGACAAAGCGCCCGCCCAATGAGAGTCGCGCTCCGTGAAAAAGGCCCGCGAATCAGAAAGCGAGTAGGGGCTTGCTTATACATAAATCCATCGCGATGAAGCGAGTCGCTCTGAGAACGACTCTCTGATTCGCGGACATTTTTCACGGCATCCTTGGGAAATCTTTGTGCAATCTTTGAAATCTATCTAAAATCTTTCCGAAATATTTGAAATCTTTGTAAAATCGTTGGGAAATCATTTAAATGCATATTTGTAAAATCTCTAGAAATCTTTGCAAAATCTTTAAAATAATTTTGAAATATTTGATGATATTTGTAAAACTATTTAAATCTTTGTGAAATTCTTATGATATCATTAAAACCTTTGTGCACGTTTTGAAATCTATCTGAAATTTGTGTGAAATCTTCGTAAAAACTTTGAAATATTTCCGAAATCTTTGCGAAATATGTCTAATCTTTGAAATCCTTAAGAAACCATTGAAATCTTTGTAAAATCTTTCTGATTCATTTGGAAATCTTTTCAAAATATTAAAAATATTTTTGAAATGACTGAAATCAGAAAATGTTTAAAATATTTTAAAAATATTTGACAAATCATTAGAATTTTTGTGCATTCTTTGATATCTACAGGGTGGACACGCCCGGGCTTACATACATGGCGAGTCAAATGCTATCCGAATTGCACAACAGCAGGGGAGAAGCCATTATACAGGGGTATTTTCATATTTCGCGCCTTTAAAGTTTCATTCGGATCGGCCATTCGGTCAAGTTCGTGCATCTTCGGATCAAGTTTATGATAGTTTCCATGGTTGTGATCGAAACTTCAAACGGATATAAGTGTCAAAACAATATAGGTTATGTTATATAGTAATTACAAATAATAAAAGTGTTCAATTAATAATGAAGTGAGACATGTGCATTAAGAGGTAAGCGTCATTTTTTTCTGTGTTAATAACATTATAGAATGGCCGCTGAGTGAGAAATACTATAAAATAGTAATAATATTCTGCACTTCCAGTGGGCGAAGAATGATTGGTGTTTAACGCTTATTTTTACTGCATAAAAAAATATGTTATGAATAGACAGGATATGTTTCAAATAAAGTGAATGAAATATTACATGCGCAAACAGGTGAATCTGGACATAACCGTTTGAAGTTTCGAACACAACCATGGAAACTATCATAAACTCCATCCGAAGATGCACGGACTTGGCCGAATGAACGATCCGAATGCAACTTTGAAGGCGCGAAATATGAAAATACCCCTGTATAATGGCTTCTCCTCTGCTGTTGTGCAATTCGGGTAGCATTCAACTCGCCATGTATGTAAGCCCCAGCGTGTCCACCCTGTATATAAAATCATTGCGAAATGTTCGAAATCTTTGGTAAATAATTAGGATCGTTCTGAAATCTTTGAAAATCTTTGCGAAATATTTAAAATATTTTTGAAATATCTGATACTATTTGTGAAATTATTGAAATCTTTCTGAAACTTATGGGAAATCATTTAACCTTTTGTGCGCTCTTTGAAATCTATCTGAATGTTTTGTGAAATAATTAAAATCTTTGTAATATATTTTTAATCTATGCAAAGTTTTTGCGAAACATTTGTGCAGTTTTTTAAGTCTTTGGGAAATCATTGAAATCTCTGTGCATTCTTAGAAATCTATCTGAAATCTTTGAAATCTTTGTGAAATCATTTAAGTCTTTGTTAAATTTTTTAAAAGATCTATCCGAAATCTTTGTTAAATATTTGAAACCTTTGGGAAATCATTGAAATAATTAATAATTAATAATTAAAGTATTTGTGAAATTTTATAAATCTATCCGAATACTTTGTTCAATCTTTAGAAAATCATTCAAATCTTTTAAATCTATCGGAAATCTTTTCGAAACCTTTAAAACTTTTGCGAAATATTTGGGAAATTATTAAAATCTTGATGAAATCTTTGAAACCTACCTGAAATCTTTCCAACATTTTTTAAATCTTGTTTGAATCATTGAAATCTTTGATAAGTCTTATAGATATATCCATCCGAAATATGTGCTAAATATTTTAAATCTTTGAGACATTTTTGGTAATATTTGTGAAATTACAGTGTTTATTGTTTATTTATCATTTATGATTTATGTACAATTTGTACATAGAATAATATTATTATAGTATGAAAAAAATTATGCCATTTAATATTATATGTCTATCCTCCTATTGCCATCTAGAAATAATGATCCGCCCCTTCTGACGCTGGAAATCCTATTTAAGTCCCTCCCATTCAAATCGTTCCCAGAATTTCAGCCTCGGCTGTTTCGTACGAGAAGAGCCGCGAGGCCGAAAGAGAGGCTGTGTTCAGTGACAAACAGCGTGAGGCCCGACTGCAGCGCATTAGTTGCATCAGGTTGGATCATGCGTCCAAATTCAACAAAAATGATCCATGCGATCCTGTCTGCTTAGGTTCGGAGCGATCGAATGTTGTGTTCGATTCAAGTGAAGGTCATTGAGGACTATGCCCGAAACCGAACTTAAATGGGATTCCCAGTGTACTACTTTCTTTTATCTTTGCGCCCGTTTAAAAAATACATAACATTATTTTGAAAACATTTTCCACCCTTCCACCTTTTTCGTCAAAGATCATGACACAAAGCTTGAACACCCAGGATCACGTCAGAAATAGGAAAACCCCACCCCCTGTCCCCCACCCTTTTAAATAATTTTTTTCTTCTGATTAATTTTTGAAGAACAAAAAATAAAACACCAATCACACAAGCATATGATATTTTAACCGTTTTCACAGCCCAAAATGCTCCAAAAAGGAGATAATGGAGTTCTTATATCTTGGCGTACTTATATAGGGAAATCAATTCTTTTAAATAAAATTAACGTATAGGTAAAAGATCGAATTTTTATAGAAACCAGTTGACTTTTTAACAGGAAAACACGAATTTTTACACAATCAAATGGTGGAATTTTCGAACAAAAAGATTAAAATTCAAACACAAACAGTTGCATTTTAACCAAATAGTGGAATCTTCAAATAAAAAGGAGGATTTATTTAAAAGGCATTCGAATTTTCAAACCAGAAAATTTTTTCCATTTAGGAAGAATTTTCAATGCAAAATAAGGAATTTTTTAATTTTAAAAAACGAATTTTCAACAAATAAATAAATTTACAACAAAATAGTCTCATCATTAACCTTATAATTGAATTTTCAACCACCAAAGACGAATAGTTTATTTTAAAGTCCAAAGATCAATTTTTTAGTTGACAGTTAAAGTTTCAATCTAAAAGAACGCATTTTCCACCCAAAAAGACCAATTTTTGGCAACAAAATTACATTTTCAGCCAAAAAAGATGAATTTAGCAAAATAATTAAATTTGAAAAGAAGTAATTGAATATTCAATAGAAAAAATATAAATTCTCAACGAAATATATAATAATTGATAGTTCAATGTAAATAAGATTTTAACGTTAAATAAAAAACAGTTGAATTTAACTAAAAATTATTTTAATTTTAAATACAAGCAGTTAAAAATAGAAAGATTTTTAAATCAAAAGATAAAAAAGTTTCAACCAAATTGTTGAATTATTAAGCCAAAAAGGCTTGCAAAACTATACATAATGAATTTTAAAACAGAAAATATGAATTTTAAAAAATGATTTAATTTTCAACCATAGAGTTGATTTTTGGCACAAATGGGGATTTTCAACAAAACAATTGAATTTTTGAGCGAAAAACGAATTTTCTAAAAACAGTTGATTTTTAACCAAAAAATATGGATATTCAAAACAAAAATTATTTTTAATTTACAACTGAAAGCTTTCAATTTTCAACAAAAAATTTAATAAATACATTTTCAGTTAAAACAAATGATTTTCAATTGAAAAAAGACGAATTTTAAACAAAATTGGCAAATGTTAAACTGAAGAAATGAATTTTCAACTAATAAAATAAATTTTTAACAGAGAATTTTACTTTCAACTAGTTATTCGAATTTCCATCTTAAAATGGAATAGTCAAGATGTTCAATATTCAATCAATACAATAAATTTTTAATTAAGTAGTTCAACTTTTAACCAATTAGTTCAATTATGAATAAAAAAAGATAAATTATCAATTTAAAAAGACATTTTTATATTTTTGAACAAAACTGTTGAATTTTCGACCAGAAAGAATATTTTTTGACATGAATGTTTAATTTTCAACAAAATAATTAAATTTCGAATAAAAGAGTTTTAGTTAAGTGTTTTAGTTTTCAATAAAATAGATAAATTCTCAAAGAAAAATATAATAGTTGATATTTTAACGCAAAAAAGAATTTATTTTAGATTAAAAACTGTTAAATTTAACCAAAGAACATGAGTCCTCAACAACAAATTTGATAGTTAATATTTGAACCAAAATAATTTAACTTTTAAATTAAAATGTTGAATTCAACCAGAAAATATAATTTTTCAACAAAACAGTTAAATTTTAAACAAAAAAGTTAATTTCGACTCAAATAGTCGAATTTAAAACTGAAAAGGTTCAATTTCAACCAAAAATAAAAGTTAAATTTTCAGTTAAAGAAATTAATTTTCAATTAAACAAACGGACCTTGAACAAAAAAGTTCAATCTTCAACCAGTAAAATGAATTTTTAATAAAGCAGTTCAAGTTTCAATCAAGTAGTTAAATTATCCAACCAAAACGATGAATTCTCAATTAAAACTGCAATATTTGAATTTTCAATTAAAAAACATCAATTCCCATCCAAAAATTTGATTATTTAAATTTTCAGTTAAGGAAATTAATTTTTAACCAAAAAGAACAAATTTTTAAAAAATAAGTACAATTTTCTACCAAATACTGGAATTTTTAACCGAAATATGTGACTTCTGATCCAAATATACAATAATGGAAATTCAAATAAAAATGAATTGTATAACTTTAATAAGCTATTAAATTAAATTCTTTCATTCGCTTCGCTGAGATTCTTATTTAAAAATAGATTTCTTGAATAAGAATCCTAGATAAAAATGGTACACGTAATTTTAAAAACATATTATTTTCATCTTTTATTCTACAATTCCACTTGCAGTAAATGTAGAAAAAAATGTCACAAAGCTAAAAAAAATTCAAGAAATTAGATAAGATATTTCACTGAAGTATTGTGAAATCATTGTTTTTTCATCTGACAAAAAAACTTTTATTACCTGCACGTGCTTCAGCGTGTTACGTGAGCTAATGGAAACAGGTGTTCGTGCTTTTAGTTCCAAAAGATCTAATCCTCTCTCGATAGCAAGTAAAACAACCCAAATTACGTTAGTTTGTCTGACAAGAATTGACATTAAGCCTGGAAAAAATAATATTGGTAAATTAATAATTTAAAAAATAATTGAATATATTTCATTAAAATAAATGAATATATTTCAAGGTTGTTGCGGCAAAAGCATGTAAGTCCACAGGGACAAATTTTTCAAGGGATAGAAGTTATCCTAAAAAATATATTTCTCAACAAAAAAAAATGAGAAAGAAAATTTTAGACTTGAAGGAGCACTAGAGACCTGAATAAAAATTTTTTTGTAAAACACATTTTTCGAAAATAGATCGTCAAAAATCAACTGCTATCAAAACCGTGTAAGTTTTTATTCTTAAACTAACTGGAACATTATAACTAGATTACGAGACAAAAAGGAGACTGAGAAGTGAAAAATTAAATTGAAAAAATAGTTTCATACAAAAGAAAAATTATACAATACTACATTGTTATTTTTCTACAAAATATTTAGATTCTTTGTATTGTGTAAATATTTAGTGCAACAGAATAATGTGATTAAATAGAGATTTAAATCTTCGCATGATTCATCAGAGTTTATAAAAATAAAAACTGAATTCCGGTTAGAAATTGGACTTATCCTATCACAACAATGTTCGCTAGAATTCTAGAGAAGTTTTAAGCCAATAAAACTTGTTTTTAAAAAATGGCACTTACATGTTTATGTCGCGACATACCAAATTTATCAAATTAATTATTTATCGTTCTCACCTAAAAAAGCAGATGATTTTATGTGGCCTTTTAAATACAATAAATACATAGCCAGGATCACAGTGAGAGAGAAAACGTCAGTGTAGTACAAAAAGAACCAGAAAAAAAGAGGCGGAAATAATACAATGTTGTAAGAACTTATTAGATTTATCCAAGAATGTTTTGAAATTTGCACCTGGGCTTTCTGAAGGTGAAATAACAGATTGCTGATTAAATAAAAGTTTAATAAGGTAGCTATTAAATTTGTAGATCGGATTGATGTTGTATTACAAAAATCGAACGGCACTAGGAATGCCGTTGTGATCAAGTAAAGACCTGGAAGTGTTGTAATTTTTAGGTTCCACTGAAAATAAATGAAAAATTAATTTTTTTTTACTTAAAAAAAATGAAGTTAGTCACTATTTTATTAATAAATCAAATAATATATTCAAAAAATGTATATACTTACTTCATAAAACTCTCCTGCACAATATTTCAGGGTTTGCGGAATGTGGAAAACTTCGTCGATAAAATAATACGGTTGCACGCGATTTAAATAAATAAACAAACAAATTATAGTCGTCACAAAAAGTAGAAAAATAAACCACTTCAGTAAAATCTCTGAAAAATTGTCCTTTTTAATAATATTCTCTTTTTTTATTTTACTTGATTTTTTGGTGCCCATTTTTGGAAAATGAAAATTTGTTTTTAAACGCTTAGAAATCTCTCCACGTGACTTTGTGAACCTAACCTCTAAATACAATAAAAACCTCTTTCCTTATTCACAGCCTGTTATCTATTAATTAAAATACTTTTGTGGATCCTAAAATTCAAGTTTATAAAATAAACCATTTTATATGAATTTTAAGCATTTTAAATAGATTATATTCCTGCTGCAAATTGAAGCAAACTCCCTGATTGGTTGCGCATTGAGGTCACGTTAAGATTCGCCAATCACAGCATCTTCTTTGTTATATTTCGACAGCACTATGAAAAAAAAACACTTTCCTAAATACAATAAATAAAATAGAAAATGTAATTTCTTTAATTTTGAAATATTTAATAAAAAAAACGACTGCTTTTCATTTTACTAAGTGGTTAACAACAAATTTAGAGGTTAAAATCACGTCTTGACGTTTCACTCTCTGCTCTCTGCCGACAGTGTTGCCAGGTACGTGAAACGAAAACTGATGAGAATACACGAATGTGGGAGAGAAGATTCCTTCATTATCAATATTATTATTAAAAGTTTTTAATTTTTATAAATTTATAAATAATTTATAAATTTATAAATTTTTTGTAATACTGCAAATTGCAATGTAAAAAAAGTTAAACAATTAAATATTAAAAACATTAGAATTTGAAAATTTGGAATAAAAACAGGTTTAATTTGTTCAACTGTAAATGTAATTTAATTAATGATTTTTTAGAATTTAACTGTAGTGAGTGATATCACAAGACGACTGAATTTGTTAAAAAAAAAGAATTTATCGATTTTAACGTGGAAAATAGAACTGTTTTAATTTGAAAGTCTTAGTAGTCAAACAAATTGAAACGTCCGATTGAAACTTTATGAACTACTTTCAATTTAAAAATAATTTAAATGAATATATTCATAATAAATGTTTTATTCAATTCCAAATCATAGTTAAAAATTGTTTGAGTCTAAAATATTTCATTTTTAATACTCAATTTAAAATTTTGTAATAATAAAAAAAAAACAATTTTTTCTTCAAATTATTATTTTAAACTACTTAAAATTAAAATAATTCAGACCAAAAGGATTTATAACTTATGTATAAAAAAATTTGAATTCCACAATTCTGATTTTAAGAGAAAGGAAAGAAATGTTGGTTTTTCATTTTTTCTGAATCGGAAGATGATTTTGTTTTTTACAGATATGCATTTTTATCAAAAATGGAATGATTATTGTTTCAGCTAAAAAATAATAAGTATCAACAAAACAAACGAAGTTTCAACAAAATTGCTAAATTTATCATTCAAAAAATTAATTTAAATTAAAACACATTAATTTTCAAGGAAAATAGATACATTTTTAACACTAAATGGAATAGTTAAATTTCAAGCAGAAAAATTAATTTTACAACCAATTAAAAACGAATTTTCAAAAAAAAAATTCAATTTTCAACGAAACAAACAAAGGTTTTTGAATTAAAATGATAAAACATCAACCAAAAAAGTGAATATTTAACGAAGAAGTTCCACTTTCAAGTAAGTAGTTGAATTTTCAACGAAAAATGTGATAGTTAATATTTCCATAAAAAAATATCTAAACTTAAATTGAAAAGAGTTGAATATTCGAACAAAGAAGATTAGTTTTCAACGAAGCATTTCCATTTTTAGCAAAAAATTTAATTTCTACAACAGATACATTCTTAAATTAAAAAGACGAATTTTGACCAAGAAAGAGTTTTTATACAATAATTTGTTTGCCAAAAAATGACTTTACAAGAAAATTATAAATTTTGCAAAAAAATTAATGAATTTTTAATAAAATTGTCGAATTTTGAAACTGGAAAGACGAATTCTGTTAACATAAAAAGACAAATTTTCGAAAAACCAATTCAATTTTCAGCATGAAAGATCGCTTTTTTTGTTTCCAACCAAATCTTTGAATTATGAACAAAATAATAAAATTGTATCTTTATTCTCTGAGTTTCAATATTATACATTTTCATTTGAGTAATTCGATGTTTCCCTTTCTTTTAAATCTTAGTTAAATTCCATAGATGTTAAGTTATTGAAATAGAATTAAGCAATCATAATAAGTCTGAAACATAGCGTAAAATTAGAAAATCAGGACAGCGATAAGAAACCAGGACAGGTCCTGATAAGTCAGGACGTCTGGTCAGCTTATATTTTTTGAATTTCGCGCCGGCGTGATTTCTTTTGTCATTTTCCTGCTAGGTTATGTCCATAAAAATCCAATCATTAAAAAGATGAATATAAAGTTTATGCCTATATAAAGAAATATGCACACACCAATATCTTTATATAACGACTGTTTTCAAGAATCCTTATTTTTCTAGAATTTCCGAGTTCTTGAGAATCTAGGGAAAGACGGGGAAAACTGTGGGGAAGTTACAAACTGACTTGGCAACACTGCATTTTTTAACGTGCGCTTGTGTGTGCTGTTGCACCAGGGGTGGCTTCTTGGTTTGGTTGGTTGACGATCCGGTGTCTGCGGTAGCGACATCGTGATCCTGTCTCGTTTGGTGGAAATTTGTGACTGCCATTTCGCAGGTGCGAGACAGTCGGGAGTGTCGTGTATTCTTTTCTCTGAGGAACCAGCTGTTCTATTCAGAATCCGGAAACGTGACACAAGGAAAAGATCAAAAAAGCGGCTGCCGCCTGACAAGACTGGAGCGCACAAAAACGCACGCGGTGTCTAAAAATGGCGAAGGTGTTTCGCGCGGTGACAGTGTCCACTTTGGCAAACAATGGACAGACAACGCCGAAATTCGACAAACCGGTGACGCTTTTGATCAATTATGATCCCCAGGGCCTCAGCGTCGAGCTCGTATCAGGTATTCATTAGTGTACTTACTCCGATCGATAATACCTTTGCTTTGCCTTTACCATTACCGCCAACCAGACGCGATCTAACCACACTTCGTCGGACGCTAACGATGCTCACCAATGCTCGCTTTGTTACATTCGCCAGACTTTTTTATTTTTCCCAATTTTCCCTGAATGCTTGAATTTTCTAAATTTTGAATTTCTGTCCTAAAATTAATTAAAACTTTGAGATTGGGGAGATTTTGCTCCAAAAAATAGTGCGGAGATTAATTACTGTATTAGCCATTTACTATACGAAAGATCATTTCAGATAATAATGTTTGAAAGGGGGTTGGGAACGTGGAAAATTGATATTTACTTCAGATTTTTGCAACAGCTGATTAATATCGTGCAAAGTAATCAAGACTGGTTTCAAATTTTCTATGCAGTGTTTGAAAAGTTTATGGCTAAATTTTTGATTTTGCAATTTTTTAGTATTTTACGATTTTTCATGAAATAATGCATTGTAAGGTAGAAGAATGGCTAGAATGTTTATTAATCATTGTACATGCAGTCCATTGCTCAGGAATAGCGAAGAAATTCTCGTCAGATTTTTCTTCATTTTTTGTCTTACTTTAACTCGTACTTTTGTACATTTTCCAGATTTGTGTCAAGTGCAAATAATTTACCGTTTTTAAAATAAGCAGTGCAAAGTTTAAGCATTTTAAAGTTTGATAAAATGCTATGGGTCAGGGGAAATTTGAAAAAGACCAGTAATTTTTCGATTAACTAAAAATGAAGTTTATATAATTCTGTATGACATTTGCCACTAAAACACAATGTGGTGGAACTGATTTTAACTGAAGTTTTTTTTATTACAGTTTACAACCTTCTAACAATTTAAGACAAATTTTAAAATAAACGGCCCGTTCCTTTTTAACGAAAAAATCTTTATGACCGCACATTTAAATTTCTTTTTTAGTATAATTAAAATGGTACAAATTCGAAACTACGAGATGAAATTATTATTTGCCACTTAGCCACTTATAATTGTTTAATGTAAAATACTATAAAATTTATAATTTTTTTATTCAAAACCATTTGAGAAATTTGTTTATCTTACTTGTAAACCTGCAATCAATATATGAATTGAAAGGTTTAATAATGTCCAGTTTCACTTTATAAGCAAACAATTGGCAAATGATAATATTGATTGGAACTTCTGAATTTCAAGAATTTTAATACCAGTAAAAAAATTTTAAATACGCTTCTATTTGTATTTTCGGTAAAAAGTTTGCTTTTGAGATTAGTTAAACATAAGAAACCATATTTTTTAAAAAGGGCCCCATCGATTTTTTGTGATTTGACCATACATCTTTCTTATGGTGCAAAAAAAACTGATAAGAATCTAAAAATGTAATTTGCAGCGAACTTTTGATTAAAATCGATTCCGCCGCACCGTGAAATGTGTTTAAGATTAATTTAAAAACAAAATGTTTTTTGCATTAACATTATGGATTTCCCAGGTGTAAGGTTGTTTTTATTTGTGGTAGATACGGAGGCTTTACGCAAATTATGAGTTACTAAACCTTATCTTTTCTGGATAATTGAGCCGGTCATTTTTAATTGGCCATAAGAATGATACGATATTATAAAAAGAAGTTAATCAACAAAATTATCTATTCAAATTTATTTACAAACAAATTATGCACATTTTACATAAGGAATATAGTGTGATCACTAACTTGAATCACACATAGATAATAAATAAATAATATACAATCAGATTCTTTTATAAGAATAATAAATAATTACTATATGTTATTATATTTTGTGCCTTTATAATTAAAAAAATGAATATGTTGCGCTGAAATTCCGGGAAATGGTTCTATATATATAAGGGCACTTCTGCCTGTCCCGTTCGAGTTTTTATTTTTTT